>NW_027462111.1:0-48237 GCF_050947455.1 Rhinoderma darwinii
CCTGAACTGTCCACCCCCCCCCATGTGTGACAGTATTTCTGTGTACTGCAGTCCACCCATTCTATTTATTTGTTACCCATTTCTGATCCCGCTCCTGATTCTGCTGAATCACTGAGGCCCCATGCACCCAACCGAATTTTTTCCCTCCCGTAAATACTGGCGTATATACGGGTCCTTTATCACACGTTTTTAACCCGTATTTACGGACCCCTTTTCTCTGCTTCTCTTTATTCAAAAATTCAAATCAGGCTTGAGCCTGCAGACAGGGGAATCCCCTGACATCGCCTAGCAACGCTCCCGGAATTACGGGTGCTTACAAGTAGCCACCCGTAATTACGGGAGCCCCATAGACTTCTATGGGCCTGCCCGTGCCGTAATTACGGCCTAAAATAGGACATGTTCTGTATTTTTCAACGGCCCGGGCACCTTCCCGTAAGCAAACAGGGAGGTACCCGTGGCCAATAGAAGTCTATGGGCCCGCAATTACGGCCGTTTTTACGTTCGTGTGCATGGGGCCTCAGGGGATATTTATTTTGGATTTCAAATTTGTATGAAATGGCCTGTAGTAATAATAATAATAATAATAATCATGGACCGGTGATCGGAACGCTTATATGGTTTCTCCTTCTTTCTCAGTACCTCCTCCTCCTCCTACTACTGAGGCACCAAAATACTTCTGGAATAAGATCATTGTGATTGCTGCCTCTATTGCCAACATCTTCCTCCTTGGAACTTTTTATGGTGTCGTCTGTTACGTCAGATATAAGTGAGTATTGTAAATAATGATGTTGTGTCCGGCCTCAGTGAAATGTGATGAACCGATCTCACCCCGAAAGTCCTAAGCCGCCCATACCCCTGAGATAGCTGTCAGCCGAACGCTCGTGCCTATCTCCCGTGGGAATAAAGGATCGGGCATGATGAAATCAAAGACGTCAATCCTTGTTATGGGGTCACCTGTGGCGGCTCTAATGTGGGCGACTATTACTGGGGTTGTTACAGCATCACAGGAACTTCTTGGTGCAAAAAAATAAAATGCTGTTTAGGCAGTTCCATCCATATAATGGTGCAGTATTGCAGCAGAACATAATGGGGGCACATTACACATCTATGTACAGAATATAATGGGGAGACATTACACCTCTATATACAGAATATAATGGGGGCACATTACACCTCTATATACAGAATATAATGGGGGCAGATTACACCTCTATGTACAGAATATAATGGGGACACATTACACCTCTATATACAGAATATAATGGGGGCACATTACACCTCTATGTACAGAATATAATGGAGACACATTACACCTCTATGTACAGAATATAATGGGGAGACATTACACCTCTATGTACAGAATATAATGGGGAGACATTACACCTCTATGTACAGAATATAATGGGGACACATTACACCTCTATGTACAGAATATAATGGGGAGACATTACACCTCTATGTACAGAATATAATGGGGACATATTACACCTCTATGTACAGAATATAATGGGGAGACATTACACCTCTATATACAGAATATAATGGGGGGCACATTACACCTCTATGTACAGAATATAATGGGGACATATTACACCTCTATGTACAGAATATAAAGGGGACACATTACACCTCTATGTACAGAATATAATGGAGACACATGACACCTCTATGTACAGAATATAATGGGGACACATTACACCTCTATATACAGAATATAATGGGGAGACATTACACCTCTCTATACAGAATATAATGGGCACAAATTACACCTCTATGTACAGAATATAATGGAGACACATTACACCTCTATATACAGGATATAATGGGGACACATTACACCTCTATGTACAGAATATAATGGGGACACATTACACCTCTATGTACAGAATATAATGGGGGCACATTACACCTCCATGTACAGAATATAATGGGGAGACATTACACCGCTATGTACAGATATAATGGGGACACATTACAGCTCCATGTACAGAATATAATGGGGAGACATTACACCTCTATGTACAGAATATAATGGGGACACATTACACCTCTATGTACAGAATACAATGGGGAGACATTACACCTCTATGTATAGAATATAATGGGGACACTTTACACCTCTATGTACAGAATATAATGGGCACAAATTACACCTCTATGTACAGAATATAATGGGGGCACATTACACCTCTATGTACAGAATATAATGGGGGCACATTACACCTCTATGTACAGAATATAATGGGGACACATTACAAATCTATATACAGAATATAATGGGGGCACATTACACCTCTATGTACAGAATATAATGGGGGCACATTACACCTCTATGTACAGAATATAATGGGGGCACATTACACCTCTATGTACAGAATATAATGGGGAGACATTACACCTCTATGTACATAATATAATGGGGACACATTACACCTCTATGTACAGAATATAATGGAGACACATTACACCTCTATGTACAGAATATAATGGGGAGACATTACACCTCTATGTACAGAATATAATGGGGAGACATTACACCTCTATATACAGAATATAATGGGGACACATTACACCTCTATGTACAGAATATGATGGGGAGACATTACACCTCTATGTACAGAATATAATGGGACACATTACACTTCTATATACAGAATATAATGTGACACATTACACCTCTATGTACAGAATATAATGGGGGCACATTACATCTCTATGTACAGAATATAATGGGGACACATTACACCTCTATGTACAGAATATAATGGGGGACACATTACACCTCTATGTACAGAATATAATGGGGACACATTACCCCTCTATGTACAGAATATAATGGGGACACATTACACCTCTATGTACAGAATATGACGGGGAGACATTACAATAGAGGTGTAATTCTGTACATAGGTACAGAATATAATGGGACACATTACACCTCTATATACAGAATATAATGGGGACACATTACACCTCTATATACAGGATATAATGGGGAGACATTACACCTCTATGTACAGAATATAATGGGGACACATTACACCTCTATGTACAGAATATAATGGGGGCACATTACACTTCTATATACAGAATATAATGGGGAGACATTACACCTCTATGTACAGAATATAATGGGGGCACATTACACCTCTATATACAGAATATAATGGGGACACATTACACATCTATGTACAGAATATAATGGGGACACATTACACCTCTATGTACAGAATATAATGGGGAGACATTACACCTCTATGTATAGAATATAATGGGGAGACATTACACCTCTATGTACAGAATATAATGGGGAGACATTACACCTCTATGTACAGAATATAATGGGGAGACATTACACCTCTATGTACAGAATATAATGGGGAGACATTACACCTCTATGTATAGAATATAATGGGCACACTTTACACCTCTATGTACAGAATATAATGGGGACAAATTACACCTCTATGTACAGAATATAATGGGGAGACATTACACCTCTATGTACAGAATATAATGGGGACACATTACCCCTCTATGTACAGAATATAATGGGGACACATTACACCTCTATGTACAGAATATGATGGGGAGACATTACACCTCTATGTACAGAATATAATGGGACACATTACACTTCTATATACAGAATATAATGGGGACACATTACACCTCTACGTACAGAATATAATGGGGAGACATTACACCTCTATGTACAGAATATAATGGGGAGACATTACACCTCTATGTACAGAATATAATGGGGAGACATTACACCTCTATGTACAGAATATAATGGGGACACATTACACCTCTATGTACAGAATATAATGGGGGACATTACACCTCTATGTACAGAATATAATGGGGACACATTACACCGCTATGTACAGAATATAATGGGGACACATTACACCTCTATGTACAGAATATAATGGGACACATTACACCTCTATATACAGAATATAATGGGGGCACATTACACCTCTATGTATAGAATATAATGGGGAGACATTACACCTCTATGTACAGAATATAATGGGGATACATTACACCTCTATATACAGAATATAATGGGGACACATTACACCTCTATATACAGAATATAATGGGGACACATTACACCTCTATGTACAGAATATAATGGGGATACATTACACCTCTATATACAAAATGTAATGGGGAGACATTACACCTCTATATACAGAATATAATGGGGAGACATTACACCTCTATGTACAGAATATAATGGGGACACATTACACCTCTATGTACAGAATATAATGGGGACACATTACACCTCTATGTACAGAATATAATGGGGACACATTACACCTCTATGTATAGAATATAATGGGGAGACATTACACCTCTATGTATAGAATATACTGGGGACACATTACACCTCTATGTACAGAATATAATGGGGGCACATTACACCTCTATGTATAGAATATAATGGGGAGACATTACACCTCTATGTACAGAATATAATGGGGACACATTACACCGCTATGTACAGAATATAATGGGGACACATTACACCTCTATGTACAGAATATAATGGGACACATTACACCTCTATATACAGAATATAATGGGGGCACATTACACCTCTATGTATAGAATATAATGGGGAGACATTACACCTCTATGTACAGAATATAATGGGGATACATTACACCTCTATATACAGAATATAATGGGGACACATTACACCTCTATATACAGAATATAATGGGGACACATTACACCTCTATGTACAGAATATAATGGGGATACATTACACCTCTATATACAAAATGTAATGGGGAGACATTACACCTCTATATACAGAATATAATGGGGAGACATTACACCTCTATGTACAGAATATAATGGGGACACATTACACCTCTATGTACAGAATATAATGGGGACACATTACACCTCTATGTACAGAATATAATGGGGACACATTACACCTCTATGTATAGAATATAATGGGGAGACATTACACCTCTATGTATAGAATATACTGGGGACACATTACACCTCTATGTACAGAATATAATGGGGGCACATTACACCTCTATGTATAGAATATAATGGGGAGACATTACACCTCTATGTATAGAATATACTGGGGACACATTACACCTCTATGTACAGACTATAATGGGGACACATTACACCTCTATGTACAGAATATAATGGGCACACATTACACCTCTATGTACAGAATATAATGGGGAGACATTACACCTCTATGTACAGAATATAATGGGGGCACATTACACCTCTATGTACAGAATATAATGGGGAGACATTACACCTCTATGTACAGAATATAATGGAGACACATTACACCTCTATGTGCAGAATATAATGGGGACACATTACACCTCTATATACAGAATATAATGGGGAGACACTACACCTCTATGTACAGAATATAATGGGGGCACATTACACCTCTATGTACAGAATATAATGGAGACACATTACACCTCTATATACAGAATATAATGGGGACACATTACACCTCTATATACAGAATATAATGGGGACACATTACACCTCTATGTACAGAATATAATGGGGACACATTACACCTCTATATACAGAATATAATGGGGACACATTACACCTCTATATACAGAATATAATGGGGGACACATTACACATCTATGTAAAGAATATAATGGGGACACATTACACCTCTATGTACAGAATATAATGGGGACACATTACACCTCTATATACAGAATATAATGGTGGACACATTACACCTCTATGTATAGAATATAATGGGTACACATTACACCTCTATGTACAGAATATAATGGTGGACACATTACACCTCTATGTACAGAATATAATGGGGACACATTACACCTCTATGTACAGAATATAATGGGGAGACATTACACCTCTATGTACAGAATATAATGGAGACACATTACACCTCTATGTACATAATATAATGGGGAGACATTACACCTCCATGTACAGAATATAATGGGCACACATTACACCTCTATATACAGAATATAATGGGGACACATTACACCTCTATGTACAGAATATAATGGGGGACACATTACACCTCTATGTACAGAATATAATGGGGGCACATTACACCTCTATGTACAGAATATAATGGGGGCACATTACACCTCTATATACAGAATATAATGGGGGCACATTACACCTCTATGTACAGAATATAATGGGGACACATTACACCGCTATGTACAGAATATAATGGGGGCACATTACACCTCTATGTACAGAATATAATGGGGACACATTAGACCTCTATGTACAGAATATAATGGGGACACATTACACCTCTATGTACAGAATATGATGGTGACACATTACACCTCTATGTACAGAATATAATGGGGACACATTACACCTCTATATACAGAATATAATAGGGACACATTACACATCTATGTACAGAATATAATGGGGACACATTACACCTCTATGTACAGAATATAATGGGGAGACATTACACCTCAATGTACAGAATATAATGGGGGTACATTACACCTCTATGTACAGAATATAATGGGGACACATTACACCTCTATGTACAGAATATAATGGGGAGACATTACACCTCTATGTACAGAATATAATGGTGGACACATTACACCTCTATATACAGAATATAATGGGACACATTACACCTCTATGTACAGAATATAATGGGGACACATTACATCTCTATGTACAGAATATAATGGGGATACATTACACCTCTATGTACAGAATATAATGGGGACACATTACACCTCTATATCCAGAATATAATGGGGACACATTACACCTCTATGTACAGAATATAATGGGGACACATTACACCGCTATGTACAGAATATAATGGGGGCACATTACACCTCTATGTACAGAATATAATGGGGACACATTACACCGCTATGTACAGAATATAATGGGGGCACATTACACCTCTATGTACAGAATATAATGGGGACACATTACACCTCTATGTACAGAATATAATGGGGACACATTACACCTCTATGTACAGAATATAATGGGGACACATTACACCCCTATGTATAGAATATAATGGGGAGACATTACACTGCTATGTACAGAATATAATGGGGACACATTACACCTCTATGTACAGAATATAATGGGGACACATTACACCTCTATGTACAGAATATAATGGGGACACATTACACCTCTATGTACAGAATATAATGGGGACACATTACACCTCTATATACAGAATATAATGGGGAGACATTACACCTCTATGTACAGAATATAATTGGGGACACATTACACCTCTATGTACAGAATATAATGGGGGCACATTACACCTCTATGTGCAGAATATAATGGGGACACATTACACCTCTATGTACAGAATATAATGGGGGACACATTACACCTCTATGTACAGAATATAATGGGGGCACATTACACCTCTATGTACAGAATTTAATGGGGACACATTACACCTCTATGTACAGAATATAATGGGGGCACATTACACCTCTATGTACAGAATATAATGGGGGTACATTACACCTCTATGTACAGGATATAATGGGGACACGTTATACCTCTATGTACAGAATATAATGGGGACACATTACACCTCTATGTACAGAATATAATGGGGACACATTACACCTCTATGTACAGAATATAATGGGGACACATTACACCTCTATGTACAGAATATAATGGGGACACATTACACCTCTATGTACAGAATATAATGGGGAGACATTACACCTCTATATACAGAATATAATGGGGGCACATTACACCTCTATGTACAGAATATAATGGGGACACATTACACCTCTATATACAGAATATAATGGGGACACATTACACCTCTATATACAGAATATAATGGGGAGACATTACACCTCTATGTACAGAATATAATGGGGACACATTACACCTCTATGTACAGAATATAATGGGGACACGTTACACCTCTATGTACAGAATATAATGGGGGCACATTACACCTCTATGTACAGAATATAATGGGGGCACATTACACCTCTATATACAGAATATAATGGGGACACATTACACCTCTATATACAGAATATAATGGGGAGACATTACACCTCTATGTACAGAATATAATGGGGGCACATTACACCTCTATATACAGAATATAATGGGGAGACATTACACTGCTATGTACAGAATATAATGGGGACACATTACACCTCTATGTACCAGAATATAATGGGGACACATTACACCTCTATGTACAGAATATAATGGGGGTACATTACACCTCTATGTACAGGATATAATGGGGACACATTACACCTCTATGTACATAATATAATGGGGACACATTACACCTCTATGTACAGAATATAATGGGGACACATTACACCTCTATGTACAGAATATAATGGGGGTACATTACACCTCTATGTACAGGATATAATGGGGACACATTACACCTCTATGTACATAATATAATGGGGACACATTACACCTCTATGTACAGAATATAATGGGGACACATTACACCTCTATGTACAGAATATAATGGGGACACGTTAGACCTCTATGTACAGAATATAATGGGGACACATTACACCTCTATGTACAGAATATAATGGGGACACATTACACCTCTATGTACAGAATATAATGGGGACACATTACACCTCTATGTACAGAATATAATGGGGACACATTACACCTCTATGTACAGAATATAATGGGGAGACATTACACCTCTATATACAGAATATAATGGGGGCACATTACACCTCTATGTACAGAATATAATGGGGGCACATTACACCTCTATGTACAGAATATAATGGGGAGACATTACACCTCTATATACAGAATATAATGGGGGCACATTACACCTCTATGTACAGAATATAATGGGGGCACATTACACCTCTATGTACAGAATATAATGGGGGCACATTACACCTCTATGTACAGAATATAATTGGGACACATTACACCTCTATGTACAGAATATAATGGGGACACATTACACCTCTATGTACAGAATATAATGGGGACACATTACACCTCTATGTACAGAATATAATGGGGAGACATTACACCTCTATGTACAGAATATAATGGGGACACATTACACCTCTATGTACAGGATATAATGGGGGCACATTACACCTCTATGTACAGAATATAATGGAGACACATGACACCTCTATGTACAGAATATAATGGGGAGACATTACACCTCTATGTACAGAATATAATGGGGACACATTACACCTCTATGTACAGAATACAATGGGGGCACATTGCACCTCTATGTATAGAATATAATGGGGATACATTACACCTCTATGTACAGAATATAATGGGGGCACATTAAACCTCTATGTACAGAATATAATGGGGGCACATTAAACCTCTATGTACAGAATATAATGGGGACACATTACACCTCTATGTGCAGAATATAATGGGGACACATTACACCTCTATGTACAGAATATTATGGGGACACATTACACCTCTATGTACAGAATATAATAGGGACACATTACACCTCTATGTACAGAATATAATGGGGAGACATTACACCTCTATGTACAGAATATAATGGGGAGACATTACACCTCTATGTACAGGATATAATGGGGACATATTACACCTCTATGTACAGAATATAATGGGGACACATTACACCTCTATATACAGAATATAATGGGGACACATTACACCTCTATATACAGAATATAATGGGGAGACATTACACCTCTATGTACAGAATATAATGGGGGCACATTACACCTCTATGTATAGAATATAAAGGGGGCACATTACACCTCTATGTACAGAATATAATGGGGACACATTACACCTCTATGTACAGAATATAATGGGGACACATTACACCGCTATGTACAGAATATAATGGGGACATATTACACCTCTATGTACAGAATATAATGGGGACACATTACACCTCTATGTACAGAATATAATGGGGAGACATTACACCTCTATGTACAGAATATAATGGGGGCACATTACACCTCTATGTACAGAATATAATGGGGACACATTACACCTCTATATACAGAATATAATGGGGACACATTACACCTCTATGTACAGAGTATAATGGGGACACATTACACCTCTATATACAGAATATAATGGGGACACATTACACCTCTATATACAGAATATAATGGGGACACATTACACCTCCATGTACAGAATATAATGGGGAGACATTACACCTCTATATACAGAATATAATGGGGACACATTACACCTCTATGTACAGAATATAATGGGGAGACATTACACCTCCATGTACAGAATATAATGGGGAGACATTACATCTCTATGTACAGAATATAATGGGGACACATTACACCTCTATGTACAGAATATAATGGGGACACATTACACATCTATGTAAAGAATATAATGGGGGCACATTACACCTCTATGTACAGAATATAATGGGGACACATTACACCTCTATATACAGAATATAATGGGGACACATTACACCTCTATGTACAGAGTATAATGGGGACACATTACACCTCTATATACAGAATATAATGGGGACACATTACACCTCTATATACAGAATATAATGGGGACACATTACACATCTATGTAAAGAATATAATGGGGGCACATTACACCTCTATGTACAGAATATAATGGGGACACATTACACCTCTATATACAGAATATAATGGGGACACATTACACCGCTATGTACAGAATATAATGGGGGCACATTACACCTCTATATACAGAATATAATGGGGAGACATTACACCTCTATATACAGAATATAATTGGGACACATTACACCTCTATGTACAGAATATAATGGGGGCACATTACACCTCTATGTGCAGAATATAATGGGGACACATTACACCTCTATGTACAGAATATAATGGGGACACATTACACCTCTATATACAGAATATAATGGGGAGACATTACACCTCTATGTACAGAATATAATTGGGACACATTACACCTCTATGTACAGAATATAATGGGGGCACATTACACCTCTATGTGCAGAGTATAATGGGGACACATTACACCTCTATGTACAGAATATAATGGGGACACATTACACCTCTATGTACAGAATATAATGGGGGCACATTACACCTCTATGTACAGAATATAATGGGGACACATTACACCTCTATGTACAGAATATAATGGGGGCACATTACACCTCTATGTACAGAATATAATGGGGACACATTACACCTCTATATACAGAATATAATGGGGACACATTACACCTCTATATACAGAATATAATGGGGACACATTACACATCTATGTAAAGAATATAATGGGGGCACATTACACCTCTATGTACAGAATATAATGGGGACACATTACACCTCTATATACAGAATATAATGGGGACACATTACACCTCTATGTACAGAATATAATGGGGACACATTACACCTCTATGTACAGGATATAATGGGGACACATTACACCTCTATGTACAGAATATAATGGGGACACATTACACCTCTATGTACAGAATATAATGGGGACACGTTACACCTCTATGTACAGAATATAATGGGACACATTACACCTCTATGTACAGAATATAATGGGACACATTACACCTCTATGTACAGAATATAATGGGGACACATTACACCTCTATGTACAGAATATAATGGGAACACGTTACACCTCTATGTACAGAATATAATGGGGACACATTACACCTCTATGTACAGAATATAATGGGGACACATTACACCTCTATGTACAGAATATAATGGGGACACATTACACCTCTATGTACAGAATATAATGGGGAGACATTACACCTCTATATACAGAATATAATGGGGGCACATTACACCTCTATGTACAGAATATAATGGGGGCACATTACACCTCTATGTACAGAATATAATGGGGGCACATTACACCTCTATGTACAGAATATAATGGGGACACATTACACCTCTATGTACAGAATATAATGGGGAGACATTACACCTCTATATACAGAATATAATGGGGGCACATTACACATCTATGTACAGAATATAATGGGGGCACATTACACCTCTATGTACAGAATATAATGGGGGCACATTACACCTCTATATACAGAATATAATGGGGACACATTACACCTCTATATACAGAATATAATGGGGACACATTACACCTCTATGTACAGAATATAATGGGGACACATTACACCTCTATATACAGAATATAATGGGTGCACATTACACCTCTATATACAGAATATAATGGGGGCACATTACACCTCTATGTACAGAATATAATGGGGAGACATTACACCTCTATGTAAAGAATATAATAGAGACAAATTACACCTCTATGTACAGAATATAATGGGGACACATTACACCTCTATGTATAGAATATAATGGGGGCACATTACACCTCTATATACAGAATATAATGGGGACACATTACACCTCTATGTACAGAATATAATGGGCACACATTACACCTCTATATACAGAATATAATGGGGACACATTACACCTCTATATACAGAATATAATGGGGACACATTACACCTCTATATACAGAATATAATGGGGAGACATTACACCTCTATGTATAGAATATAATGGGGAGACATGACACCTCTATATACAGAATATAATGGGGAGACATTACACCTCTATGTACAGAATATAATGGGGGCACATTACACCTCTATATACAGAATATAATGGGGAGACATTACACCTCCATGTACAGAATATAATGGGGGCACATTACACCTCTATGTACAGAATATAATGGGGACACATTACACCTCTATGTACAGAATATAATGGGGGCACATTACACCTCTATGTACAGAATATAATGGGGACACATTACACCTCTATGTACAGGGTATAATGGGGACACATTACACCTCTATGTACAGAATATAATGGGGACACATTACACCTCTATGTACAGAATATAATGGGGACACATTACACCTCTATGTGCAGAATATAATGGGGACACATTACACCTCTATGTACAGAATATAATGGGGGCACATTACACCTCTATGTACAGAATATAATGGGGACACATTACACCTCTATGTACAGGATATAATGGGGACACATTACACCTCTATGTACAGAATATAATGGGGACACATTACACCTCTATATACAGAATATAATGGGGACACATTACACCTCTATGTACAGAATATAATGGGGACACATTACACCTCTATATACAGAATATAATGGGGAGACATTACACCTCTATATACAGAATATAATGGGGACACATTACACCTCTATGTACAGAATATAATGGGGGCACGTTACACCTCTATATACAGAATATAATGGGGACACATTACACCTCTATGTACAGAATATAATGGAGACACATTACACCTCTATGTACAGAATATAATGGGGACACGTTACACCTCTATATACAGAATATAATGGGGAGACATTACACCTCTATATACAGAATATAATGGGGACACATTACACCTCTATGTACAGAGTATAATGGGGACACATTACACCTCTATATACAGAATATAATGGGGACACATTACACCTCTATGTACAGAATATAATGGGGAGACATTACACCTCTATGTACAGAATATAATGGGGAGACATTACACCTCTATATACAGAATATAATGGGGACACATTACACCTCCATGTACAGAATATAAAGGGGGCACATTACACCTCTATGTACAGAATATAATGGGGAGACATTACACCTCTATGTACAGAATATAATGGGGACACATTACACCTCTATATACAGAATATAATGGGGAGACATTACACCTCTATGTACAGAATATAATGGGGACACATTACACCTCTATGTACAGAATATAATGGGGACACATTACACCTCTATGTACAGAATATAATGGGGGTACATTACACCTCTATGTACAGAATATAATGGGGACACATTACACCTCTATGTACATAATATAATGGGGACACATTACACCTCTATGTACAGAAAATAATGGGGACACATTACACCTCTATGTACAGAATATAATGGGGACACATTACACCTCTATGTACAGAATATAATGGGGACACATTACACCTCTATGTACAGAATATAATGGGGAGACATTACACCTCTATGTACAGAATATAATGGGGGCACATTACACCTCTATGTACAGAATATAATGGGGGCACATTACACCTCTATGTACAGAATATAATGGGGGCACATTACACCTCTATGTACAGAATATAATGGGGACACATTACACCTCTATGTACAGAATATAATGGGGACACATTACACCTCTATGTACAGGATATAATGGGGACACATTACACCTCTATGTACAGAATATAATGGGGACACATTACACCTATTTACAGAATATAATGGGGA
Organism: Rhinoderma darwinii; assembly: GCF_050947455.1. Lineage (NCBI taxonomy): Eukaryota > Metazoa > Chordata > Amphibia > Anura > Rhinodermatidae > Rhinoderma > Rhinoderma darwinii. Next base: position 14,443 of record NW_027462111.1, read on the forward strand.
CACATTACACCTCTATGTACAGAATATAATGGGGACACATTACACCTCCATGTACAGAATATAATGGGGACACATTACATCTCTATGTACAGAATATAATGGGGATACATTACACCTCTATGTACAGAATATAATGGGGACACATTACACCTCCATGTACAGAATATAATGGGGATACATTACACCTCTATGTACGGGATATAATGCGGAGACATTACACCTCTATGTGCAGAATATAATGGGGGCACATTATACCTCTATGTACGGGATATAATGCGGAGACATTACACCTCTATTTACAGAATATAATGGGGACACATTACACCTCCATGTACAGAATATAATGGGGATACATTACACCTCTATGTACGGGTTATAATGCGGAGACATTACACCTCTATTTACAGAATATAATGGGGACACATTACACCTCTATGTACAGAATATAATGGGGACACATTACACCTCCATGTACAGAATATAATGGGGACACATTACATCTCTATGTACAGAATATAATGGGGATACATTACACCTCTATGTACAGAATATAATGGGGACACATTACACCTCCATGTACAGAATATAATGCGGAGACATTACACCTCTATGTACAGAATATAATGGGGAGACATTACACCTCTATGTACAGAATATAATGGGGACACATTACACCCCTATGTATAGAATATAATGGGGGCACATTACACCTCTATATACAGAATATAATGGGGACACATTACACCTCTATGTACAGAATATAATGGGGAGACATTACACCTCTATATACAGAATATAATGGGGACACGTTACACCTCTATGTACAGGATATAATGGAGACACATTACACCTCTATGTACAGAATATAATGGGGGCACATTACACCTCTATGTGCAGAATATAATGGGGACACATTACTCCTCTATGTACAGAATATAATGGGGGCACATTACACCTCTATGTACAGAATATAATGGGGACACATTACACCTCTATGTACAGAATATAATGGGGACACATTACACCTCTATGTACAGAATATAATGGGGACACATGACACCTCTATATACAGAATATAATGGGGACACATTACACCTCTATATACAGAATATAATGGGGACACATGACACCTCTATGTACAGAATATAATGGGGACACATTACACCTCTATATACAGAATATAATGGGGACACATTACACCTCTATGTACAGAATATAATGGGGACACATTACACCTCTATATACAGAATATAATGGGGACACATTACACCTCTATATACAGAATATAATGGGGACACATTACACATCTATGTAAAGAATATAATGGGGGCACATTACACCTCTATATACAGAATATAATGGGGGCACATTACACCTCTATGTACAGAATATAATGGGGACACATTACACCGCTATGTACAGAATATAATGGGGGCACATTACACCTCTATATACAGAATATAATGGGGACACATTACACCTCTATGTACAGAATATAATGGGGACACATTAGACCTCTATGTACAGAATATAATGGGGACACATTACACCTCTATGTACAGAATATGATGGTGACACATTACACCTCTATGTACAGAATATAATGGGGACACATTACACCTCTATGTACAGAATATAATGGGGAGACATTACACCTCAATGTACAGAATATAATGGTGGACACATTACACCTCTATGTATAGAATATAATGGGGGCACATTACACCTCTATATACAGAATATAATGGGGACACATTACACCTCTATGTACAGAATATAATGGGAACACGTTACACCTCTATGTACAGAATATAATGGGGACACGTTACACCTCTATGTGCAGAATATAATGGAGACACATTACACCTCTATGTACAGAATATAATGGGGGCACATTACACCTCTATGTACAGAATATAATGGGGACACATTACACCTCTATGTACAGAATATAATGGGGACACATTACACCTCTATGTACAGAATATAATGGGGACACATTACACCTCTATGTACAGGATATAATGGGGACACATTACACCTCTATATACAGAATATAATGGGGGCACATTACACCTCTATGTAAAGAATATAATGGGGGTACATTACACCTCTATGTACAGAATATAATGGGGACATATTACACCGCTATGTACAGAATATAATGGGGACACGTTACACCTCTATATACAGAATATAATGGGGACACATTACACCTCTATGTACAGAATATAATGGGGACACATTACACCTCTATGTACAGAATATAATGGGGACACATTACACCTCTATATACAGAATATAATGGGGACACGTTACACCTCTATGTACAGAATATAATGGGGACACATTACACCTCTATGTACAGAATATAATGGGGACACATTACACCTCTATGTACAGAATATGATGGTGACACATTACACCTCTATGTACAGAATATAATGGGGACACATTACACCTCTATGTACAGAATATAATGGGGAGACATTACACCTCAATGTACAGAATATAATGGTGGACACATTACACCTCTATGTATAGAATATAATGGGGGCACATTACACCTCTATATACAGAATATAATGGGGACACATTACACCTCTATGTACAGAATATAATGGGAACACGTTACACCTCTATGTACAGAATATAATGGGGACACGTTACACCTCTATGTGCAGAATATAATGGAGACACATTACACCTCTATGTACAGAATATAATGGGGGCACATTACACCTCTATGTACAGAATATAATGGGGACACATTACACCTCTATGTACAGAATATAATGGGGACACATTACACCTCTATGTACAGAATATAATGGGGACACATTACACCTCTATGTACAGGATATAATGGGGACACATTACACCTCTATATACAGAATATAATGGGGGCACATTACACCTCTATGTAAAGAATATAATGGGGGTACATTACACCTCTATGTACAGAATATAATGGGGACATATTACACCGCTATGTACAGAATATAATGGGGACACGTTACACCTCTATATACAGAATATAATGGGGACACATTACACCTCTATATACAGAATATAATGGGGACACATTACACCTCTATGTACAGAATATAATGGGGAGACATTACACCTCTATATACAGAATATAATGGGGAGACATTACACCTCTATGTACAGAATATAATGGGGGCACATTACACCGCTATGTACAGAATATAATGGGGGCACATTATACCTCTATGTACAGAATATAATGGGGGCACATTACACCTCTATGTACAGAATATAATGGGGGCACATTACACCTCTATGTACAGAATATAATGGGGGCACATTACACCTCTATGTACAGAATATAATGGGGACACGTTACACCTCTATATACAGAATATAATGGGGACACATTACACCTCTATGTACAGAATATAATGGGGACACATTACACCTCTATGTACAGAATATAATGGGGACACATTACACCTCTATGTACAGAATATAATGGAGACACATGACACCTCTATGTACAGAATATAATGGGGGTACATTACACCTCTATGTACAGAATATAATGGGGACACATTACATCTCTATGTACAGAATATAATGGGGATACATTACACCTCTATATACAGAATATAATGGGGACACATTACACCTCTATATACAGAATATAATGGGGACACATTACACCTCTATGTACAGAATATAATGGGGACACATTACACCTCTATGTACAGAATATAATGGGGGCACATTACACATCTATGTACAGAATATAATGGAGACACATTACACCTCTATGTACAGAATATAATGGGGAGACATTACACCTCTATGTAGAGAATATAATGGGGACACATTACACCTCTATGTACAGAATATAATGGGGAGACATTACACCTCTATGTACAGAATATAATGGGGAGACATTACACCTCTATGTACAGAATATAATGGGGACACATTACACCTCTATATACAGAATATAATGGAGACACATTACACCTCTATATACAGAATATAATGGGGGCACATTACATCTCTATATACAGAATATAATGGGGAGACATTACACCTCTATATACAGAATATAATGGGGAGACATTACACCTCTATGTACAGAATATAATGGGGAGACATTACACCTCTATGTACAGAATATAATGGAGACACATTACACCTCTATGTACAGAATATAATGGGGACACATTACACCTCTATGTACAGAATATAATGGGGACACATTACACCTCTATGTACAGAATATAATGGGGGCATGTTACACCTCCATGTACAGAATATAATGGGGACACATTACATCTCTATGTACAGAATATAATGGGGATACATTACACCTCTATATACAGAATATAATGAGGACACATTACACATCTATGTACAGAATATAATGGAGACACATTACACCTCTATGTACAGAATATAATGGGGACACATTACACCTCTATGTACAGAATATAATGGGGGCACATTACACCTCTATATACAGAATATAATGGGGAGACATTACACCTCTATGTACAGAATATAATGGGGGCACATTACACCTCTATGTACAGAATATAATGGGGACACATTACACCTCTATGTACAGAATATAATGGGGAGACATTACACCTCTATGTACAGAATATAATGGGGACACATTACACCGCTATGTACAGAATATAATGGGGACACATTACACCTCTATGTACAGAATATAATGGGGACACATTACACCGCTATGTACAGAATATAATGGGGACACGTTACACCTCTATGTACAGAATATAATGGGGACACATTACACCTCTATATACAGAATATAATGGGGGCATGTTACACCTCCATGTACAGAATATAATGGGGACACATTACATCTCTATGTACAGAATATAATGGGGATACATTACACCTCTATATACAGAATATAATGGGGACACATTACACCTCTATGTACAGAATATAATGGGGAGACATTACACCTCTATATACAGAATATAATGGGGGCACATTACACCTCTATGTACAGAATATAATGGGGACACATTACACCTCTATGTACAGGATATAATGGGCACACATTACACCTCTATGTACAGAATATAATGGGGACACATTACACCGCTATGTACAGAATATAATGGGGGCACATTACACCTCTATGTACAGAATATAATGGGGACACATTACACCGCTATGTACAGAATATAATGGGGGCACATTACACCTCTATATACAGAATATAATGGGGAGACATTACACCTCTAAGTACAGAATATAATTGGGACACATTACACCTCTATGTACAGAATATAATGGGGGCACATTACACCTCTATGTGCAGAATATAATGGGGACACATTACACCTCTATGTACAGAATATAATGGGGACACATTACACCTCTATGTACAGAATATAATGGGGGCACATTACACCTCTATGTACAGAATATAATGGGGACACATTACACCTCTATGTACAGAATATAATGGTGGACACATTATACCTCTATGTACAGAATATAATGGGGAGACATTACACCTCTATGTACAGAATATAATGGGGGCACATTACACCTCTCTATACAGAATATAATGGGACACATTACACCTCTATGTACAGAATATAATGGGGAGACATTACACCTCTATGTACAGAATATAATGGGGACACATTACACCTCTATGTACAGAATATAATGGGGACACATTACACCTCTATATACAGAATATAATGGGGACACATTACACCTCTATGTACAGAATATAATGGGTACACATTACACCTCTATGTACAGAATATAATGGGGACACATTACACCTCTATGTACAGAATATAATGGGGGCACATTACACCTCTATATACAGAATATAATGGGGAGACATTACACCTCTATATACAGAATATAATGGGGACACATTACACCTCTATGTACAGAATATAATGGGGACACATTACACCTCTATATACAGAATATAATGGGTGCACATTACACCTCTATATACAGAATATAATGGGGACACATTACACCTCTATGTACAGAATATAATGGGGACACATTACACCTCTATATACAGAATATAATGGGTGCACATTACACCTCTATATACAGAATATAATGGGGGCACATTACACCTCTATGTAAAGAATATAATAGAAACAAATTACACCTCTATGTACAGAATATAATGGGGACACATTACACCTCTATGTATAGAATATAATGGGGGCACATTACACCTCTATGTACAGAATATAATGGGGACACATTACACCTCTATGTACAGGATATAATGGGGACACATTACACCTCTATGTACAGGATATAATGGGCACACATTACACCTCTATGTACAGAATATAATGGGGACACATTACACCGCTATGTACAGAATATAATGGGGGCACATTACACCTCTATGTACAGAATATAATGGGGACACATTACACCGCTATGTACAGAATATAATGGGGGCACATTACACCTCTATATACAGAATATATTGGGGAGACATTACACCTCTATGTACAGAATATAATTGGGACACATTACACCTCTATGTACAGAATATAATGGGGGCACATTACACCTCTATGTGCAGAATATAATGGGGACACATTACACCTCTATGTACAGAATATAATGGGGGCACATTACACCTCTATGTACAGAATATAATGGAGACACATTACACCTCTATGTACAGAATATAATGGTGGACACATTACACCTCTATGTACAGAATATAATGGGGACACATTACACCTCTATGTACAGAATATAATGGGGACACATTACACCTCTATATACAGAATATAATGGGGACACATTACACCTCTATGTACAGAATATAATGGGTACACATTACACCTCTATGTACAGAATATAATGGGGACACATTACACCTCTATGTACAGAATATAATGGGGGCACATTACACCTCTATATACAGAATATAATGGGGAGACATTACACCTCTATGTACAGAATATAATGGGGACACATTACACCTCTATGTACAGAATATAATGGGGACACATTACACCTCTATGTACAGAATATAATGGGGACACATTACACCTCTATATACAGAATATAATGGGGACACATTACACCTCTATGTACAGAATATAATGGGGACACATTACACCTCTATATACAGAATATAATGGGTGCACATTACACCTCTATATACAGAATATAATGGGGACACATTACACCTCTATGTAAAGAATATAATAGAGACAAATTACACCTCTATGTACAGAATATAATGGGGACACATTACACCTCTATGTATAGAATATAATGGGGGCACATTACACCTCTATATACAGAATATAATGGGGACACATTACACCTCTATGTACAGAATATAATGGGCACACATTACACCTCTATATACAGAATATAATGGGGACACATTACACCTCTATATACAGAATATAATGGGGACACATTACACCTCTATATACAGAATATAATGGGGAGACATTACACCTCTATGTACAGAATATAATGGGGAGACATTACACCTCTATATACAGAATATAATGGGGAGACATTACACCTCTATGTACAGAATATAATGGGGGCACATTACACCTCTATATACAGAATATAATGGGGAGACATTACACCTCCATGTACAGAATATAATGGGGGCACATTACACCTCTATGTACAGAATATAATGGGGACACATTACACCTCTATGTACAGAATATAATGGGGGCACATTACACCTCTATGTACAGAATATAATGGGGACACATTACACCTCCATGTACAGGATATAATGGGGACACATTACACCTCTATGTACAGAATATAATGGGCACACATTACACCTCTATATACAGAATATAATGGGGACACATTACACCTCTATGTACAGAATATAATGGGTACACATTACACCTCTATGTACAGAATATAATGGGGACACATTACACCTCTATGTACAGAATATAATGGGGGCACATTACACCTCTATATACAGAATATAATGGGGAGACATTACACCTCTATGTACAGAATATAATGGGGACACATTACACCTCTATGTACAGAATATAATGGGGACACATTACACCTCTATGTACAGAATATAATGGGGACACATTACACCTCTATATACAGAATATAATGGGGACACATTACACCTCTATGTACAGAATATAATGGGGACACATTACACCTCTATATACAGAATATAATGGGTGCACATTACACCTCTATATACAGAATATAATGGGGACACATTACACCTCTATGTAAAGAATATAATAGAGACAAATTACACCTCTATGTACAGAATATAATGGGGACACATTACACCTCTATGTATAGAATATAATGGGGGCACATTACACCTCTATATACAGAATATAATGGGGACACATTACACCTCTATGTACAGAATATAATGGGCACACATTACACCTCTATATACAGAATATAATGGGGACACATTACACCTCTATATACAGAATATAATGGGGACACATTACACCTCTATATACAGAATATAATGGGGAGACATTACACCTCTATGTACAGAATATAATGGGGAGACATTACACCTCTATGTATAGAATATAATGGGGACACATTACACCTCTATATACAGAATATAATGGGGAGACATTACACCTCTATGTACAGAATATAATGGGGACACATTACACCTCTATGTACAGAATATAATGGAGACACATTACACCTCTATGTATAGAATATAATGGGGATACATTACACCTCTATATACAGAATATAATGGGGACACATTACACCTCTATGTACAGAATATAATTGGGACACATTACACCTCTATGTACAGAATATAATGGGGAGACATTACACCTCTATGTACAGAATATAATGGGGGCACATTACACCTCTATATACAGAATATAATGGGGAGACATTACACCTCCATGTACAGAATATAATGGGGGCACATTACACCTCTATGTACAGAATATAATGGGGACACATTACACCTCTATGTACAGGATAAAATGGGGACACATTACACCTCTATGTACAGAATATAATGGGCACACATTACACCTCTATATACAGAATATAATGGGGACACATTACACCTCTATATACAGAATATAATGGGGACACATTACACCTCTATGTACAGAATATAATGGGGACACATTACACCTCTATATACAGAATATAATGGGGACACATTACACCTCTATATACAGAATATAATGGGGATACATTACACCTCTATATACAGAATATAATGGGGAGACATTACACCTCTATGTACAGAATATAATGGGGAGACATTACACCTCTATATACAGAATATAATGGGGAGACATTACACCTCTATATACAGAATATAATGGGGACACATTACACCTCTATGTACAGAATATAATGGGGGCACATTACACCTCTATATACAGAATATAATGGGGAGACATTACACCTCCATATACAGAATATAATGGGGGCACATTACACCTCTATGTACAGAATATAATGGGGACACATTACACCTCTATGTACAGAATATAATGGGGGCACATTACACCTCTATGTACAGAATATAATGGGGACACATTACACCTCTATGTACAGGATATAATGGGGACACATTACACCTCTATGTACAGAATATAATGGGGACACATTACACCTCTATGTACAGAATATAATGGGGACACATTACACCTCTATGTACAGGATATAATGGGGACACATTACACCTCTATGTACAGAATATAATGGGGACACATTACACCTCTATATACAGAATATAATGGGGACACATTACACCTCTATGTACAGAATATAATGGGGACACATTACACCTCTATATACAGAATATAATGGGGAGACATTACACCTCTATGTACAGAATATAATGGGGGCACATTACACCTCTATATACAGAATATAATGGGGAGACATTACACTGCTATGTACAGAATATAATGGGGACACATTACACCTCTATGTACAGAATATAATGGGGACACATTACACCTCTATGTATAGAATATAATGGGGACACATTACACCTCTATGTACAGAATATAATGGGGACACATTACACCTCTATGTACAGAATATAATGGGGGCACATTACACCTCTATGTACAGAATATAATGGGGGCACGTTACACCTCTATGTACATAATATAATGGGGACACATTACACCTCTATGTACAGAATATAATGGAGACACATTACACCTCTATGTACAGAATATAATGGGGACACGTTACACCTCTATATACAGAATATAATGGGGACACATTACACCTCTATGTACAGAATATAATGGGGACACATTACACCTCTATGTACAGAATATAATGGAGACACATTACACCTCTATGTACAGAATATAATGGGGACACGTTACACCTCTATATACAGAATATAATGGGGAGACATTACACCTCTATATACAGAATATAATGGGGACACATTACACCTCTATGTACAGAATATAATGGAGACACATTACACCTCTATGTACAGAATATAATGGGGACACGTTACACCTCTATATACAGAATATAATGGGGAGACATTACACCTCTATATACAGAATATAATGGGGACACATTACACCTCTATGTACAGAATATAATGGAGACACATTACACCTCTATGTACAGAATATAATGGGGACACGTTACACCTCTATATACAGAATATAATGGGGACACATTACACCTCTATGTACAGAATATAATGGGGACACATTACACCTCTATGTACAGAATATAATGGAGACACATTACACCTCTATGTACAGAATATAATGGGGACACGTTACACCTCTATATACAGAATATAATGGGGAGACATTACACCTCTATATACAGAATATAATGGGGACACATTACACCTCTATGTACAGAGTATAATGGGGACACATTACACCTCTATATACAGAATATAATGGGGAGACATTACACCTCTATGTACAGAATATAATGGGGAGACATTACACCTCTATGTACAGAATATAATGGGGAGACATTACACCTCTATATACAGAATATAATGGGGACACATTACACCTCCATGTACAGAATATAAAGGGGAGACATTACACCTCTATATACAAAATATAATGGGGAGACATTACACCTCTATGTACAGAATATAATGGGGGCACATTACACCTCTATGTACAGAATATAATGGGGACACATTACACCTCTATGTACAGAATATAATGGGGACACATTACACCTCTATGTACAGAATATAATGGGGACACATTACACCTCTATGTACAGAATATAATGGGGGCACATTACACCTCTATGTACAGAATATAATGGGGAGACATTACACCTCTATGTACAGAATATAATGGGGACACATTACACCTCTATGTACAGAATATAATGGGGACACATTACACCTCTATGTACAGAATATAATGGGGGTACATTACACCTCTATGTACAGGATATAATGGGGACACATTACACCTCTATGTACATAATATAATGGGGACACATTACACCTCTATGTACAGAATATAATGGGGACACATTACACCTCTATGTACAGAATATAATGGTGACACATTACACCTCTATGTACAGAATATAATGGGGAGACATTACACCTCTATGTACAGAATATAATGGGGACACATTACACCTCTATGTACAGAATATAATGGGGGCACATTACACCTCTATGTACAGAATCTAATGGGGACACATTACACCTCTATGTACAGAATCTAATGGGGAGACATTACACCTCTATGTACAGAATATAATGGGGGCACATTACACCTCTATGTACAGAATATAATGGGGACACATTACACCTCTATGTACAGAATCTAATGGGGAGACATTACACCTCTATGTACAGAATATAATGGGGGCACATTACACCTCTATGTACAGAATATAATGGGGACACATTACACCTCTATGTACAGAATCTAATGGGGAGACATTACACCTCTATGTACAGAATATAATGGGGAGACATTACACCTCTATGTACAGAATATAATGGGGACACATTACACCTCTATGTACAGAATATAATGGGGACACATTACACCTCTATGTACAGAATATAATGGAGACACATGACACCTCTATGTACAGAATATAATGGGGGCACATTACACCTCTATATACAGAATATAATGGGGAGACATTACACCTCTATATACAGAATATAATGGGGGCACATTACACCTCTATATACAGAATATAATGGGGGCACATTACACCTCTATATACAGAATATAATGGGGAGACATTACACTGCTATGTACAGAATATAATGGGGACACATTACACCTCTATGTACAGAATATAATGGGGGTACATTACACCTCTATGTACAGGATATAATGGGGACACATTACACCTCTATGTACATAATATAATGGGGACACATTACACCTCTATGTACAGAATATAATGGGGACACATTACACCTCTATGTACAGAATATAATGGGGACACATTACACCTCTATGTACAGAATATAATGGGGGCACATTACACCTCTATGTACAGAATATAATGGGGACACATTACACCTCTATGTACAGAATATAATGGGGGCACATTACACCTCTATGTACAGAATATAATGGGGACACATTACACCTCTATGTACAGAATCTAATGGGGAGACATTACACCTCTATGTACAGAATATAATGGGGAGACATTACACCTCTATGTACAGAATATAATGGGGACACATTACACCTCTATGTACAGAATATAATGGGGGTACATTACACCTCTATGTACAGGATATAATGGGGACACATTACACCTCTATGTACATAATATAATGGGGACACATTACACCTCTATGTACAGAATATAATGGGGACACATTACACCTCTATGTACAGAATATAATGGGGACACATTACACCTCTATGTACAGAATATAATGGGGACACATTACACCTCTATGTACAGAATATAATGGAGACACATGACACCTCTATGTACAGAATATAATGGGGAGACATTACACCTCTATGTACAGAATATAATGGGGACACATTACACCTCTATGTACAGAATATAATGGGGGCACATTACACCTCTATGTACAGAATATAATGGGGACACATTACACCTCTATGTACAGAATCTAATGGGGAGACATTACACCTCTATGTACAGAATATAATGGGGAGACATTACACCTCTATGTACAGAATATAATGGGGACACATTACACCTCTATGTACAGAATATAATGGGGGCACATTACACCTCTATGTACAGAATATAATGGGGACACATTACACCTCTATGTACAGAATCTAATGGGGAGACATTACACCTCTATGTACAGAATATAATGGGGAGACATTACACCTCTATGTACAGAATATAATGGGGACACATTACACCTCTATGTACAGAATATAATGGGGACACATTACACCTCTATGTACAGAATATAATGGAGACACATGACACCTCTATGTACAGAATATAATGGGGGCACATTACACCTCTATATACAGAATATAATGGGGAGACATTACACTGCTATGTACAGAATATAATGGGGACACATTACACCTCTATGTACAGAATATAATGGGGGCACATTACACCTCTATATACAGAATATAATGGGGAGACATTACACTGCTATGTACAGAATATAATGGGGACACATTACACCTCTATGTACAGAATATAATGGGGACACATTACACCTCTATGTACAGAATATAATGGGGACACATTACACCTCTATGTACAGAATATAATGGGGACACATTACACCTCTATGTACAGAATATAATGGGGAGACATTACACCTCTATATACAGAATATAATGGGGGCACATTACACCTCTATGTACAGAATATAATGGGGGCACATTACACCTCTATGTACAGAATATAATGGGGACACATTACACCTCTATGTACAGAATATAATGGGGGCACATTACACCTCTATGTACAGAATATAATGGGGACACATTACACCTCTATGTACAGAATCTAATGGGGAGACATTACACCTCTATGTACAGAATATAATGGGGAGACATTACACCTCTATGTACAGAATATAATGGGGACACATTACACCTCTATGTACAGAATATAATGGGGGTACATTACACCTCTATGTACAGGATATAATGGGGACACATTACACCTCTATGTACATAATATAATGGGGACATATTACACCTCTATGTACAGAATATAATGGGGACACATTACACCTCTATGTACAGAATATAATGGGGACACATTACACCTCTATGTACAGAATATAATGGGGACACATTACACCTCTATGTACAGAATATAATGGGGAGACATTACACCTCTATATACAGAATATAATGGGGGCACATTACACCTCTATGTACAGAATATAATGGGGGCACATTACACCTCTATGTACAGAATATAATGGGGGCACATTACACCTCTATGTACAGAATATAATGGGGACACATTACACCTCTATGTACAGAATATAATGGGGGTACATTACACCTCTATGTACAGGATATAATGGGGACACATTACACCTCTATGTACATAATATAATGGGGACACATTACACCTCTATGTACAGAATATAATGGGGACACATTACACCTCTATGTACAGAATATAATGGGGACACATTACACCTCTATGTACAGAATATAATGGGGACACATTACACCTCTATGTACAGAATATAATGGGGAGACATTACACCTCTATATACAGAATATAATGGGGGCACATTACACCTCTATGTACAGAATATAATGGGGGCACATTACACCTCTATGTACAGAATATAATGGGGGCACATTACACCTCTATGTACAGAATATAATGGGGACACATTACACCTCTATGTACAGAATATAATGGGGACACATTACACCTCTATGTACAGAATATAATGGGGAGACATTACACCTCTATGTACAGAATATAATGGGGACACATTACACCTCTATGTACAGGATATAATGGGGGCACATTACACCTCTATGTACAGAATATAATGGGGGCACATTACACCTCTATGTACAGAATATAATGGGGACACGTTACACCTCTATATACAGAATATAATGGGGACACATTACACCTCTATGTACAGAATATAATGGAGACACATGACACCTCTATGTACAGAATATAATGGGGAGACATTACACCTCTATGTACAGAATATAATGGGGACACATTACACCTCTATGTACAGAATATAATGGGGGCACATTACACCTCTATGTACAGAATATAATGGGGACACATTACACCTCTATGTACAGAATCTAATGGGGAGACATTACACCTCTATGTACAGAATATAATGGGGAGACATTACACCTCTATGTACAGAATATAATGGGGACACATTACACCTCTATGTACAGAATATAATGGGGACACATTACACCTCTATGTACAGAATATAATGGGGGCACATTACACCTCTATGTACAGAATATAATGGGGACACATTAAACCTCTATGTACAGAATCTAATGGGGAGACATTACACCTCTATGTACAGAATATAATGGGGAGACATTACACCTCTATGTACAGAATATAATGGGGACACATTACACCTCTATGTACAGAATATAATGGGGACACATTACACCTCTATGTACAGAATATAATGGAGACACATGACACCTCTATGTACAGAATATAATGGGGGCACATTACACCTCTATATACAGAATATAATGGGGAGACATTACACTGCTATGTACAGAATATAATGGGGACACATTACACCTCTATGTACAGAATATAATGGGGGCACATTACACCTCTATATACAGAATATAATGGGGAGACATTACACTGCTATGTACAGAATATAATGGGGACACATTACACCTCTATGTACAGAATATAATGGGGACACATTACACCTCTATGTACAGAATATAATGGGGAGACATTACACCTCTATGTACAGAATATAATGGGGAGACATTACACATCTATGTGCAGAATATAATGGGGGTACATTACACCTCTATGTACAGGATATAATGGGGACACATTACACCTCTATGTACATAATATAATGGGGACACATTACACCTCTATGTACAGAATATAATGGGGACACATTACACCTCTATGTACAGAATATAATGGGGACACATTACACCTCTATGTACAGAATATAATGGGGACACATTACACCTCTATGTACAGAATATAATGGGGAGACATTACACCTCTATATACAGAATATAATGGGGGCACATTACACCTCTATGTACAGAATATAATGGGGGCACATTACACCTCTATGTACAGAATATAATGGGGGCACATTACACCTCTATGTACAGAATATAATGGGGACACATTACACCTCTATGTACAGAATATAATGGGGACACATTACACCTCTATGTACAGAATATAATGGGGAGACATTACACCTCTATGTACAGAATATAATGGGGAGACATTACACCTCTATGTACAGAATATAATGGGGACACATTACACCTCTATATACAGAATATAATGGGGAGACATTACACCTCTATATACAGAATATAATGGGACACATTACACCTCTATGTACAGAATATAATGGGGAGACATTACACCTCTATATACAGAATATAATGGGACACATTACACCTCTATGTACAGAATATAATGGGGACACATTACACCTCTATGTACAGAATATAATGGGGACACATTACACCTCTATGTACAGGATATAATGGGGGCACATTACACCTCTATGTACAGAATATAATGGGGACACATTACACCTCTATGTACAGAATATAATGGGGAGACATTACACCTCTATGTACAGAATATAATGGGGACACATTACACCTCTATGTACAGAATATAATGTGGGCACATTACACCTCTATGTACAGAATATAATGGGGACACGTTACACCTCTATATACAGAATATAATGGGGACACATTACACCTCTATGTACAGAATATAATGGGGACACATTACACCTCTATATACAGAATATAATGGGGACACATTACACCTCTATGTACAGAATATAATGGGGACACATTACACCTCTATGTGCAGAATATAATGGGGGCACATTACACCTCTATGTACAGAATATAATGGGGACACATTACACCTCTATATACAGAATATAATGGGGACACATTACACCTCTATGTACAGAATATAATGGGGACACATTACACCTCTATGTACAGAATATAATGGGGGTACATTACACCTCTATGTACAGGATATAATGGGGACACATTACACCTCTATGTACATAATATAATGGGGACACATTACACCTCTATGTACAGAATATAATGGGGACACATTACACCTCTATGTACAGAATATAATGGGGACACATTACACCTCTATGTACAGAATATAATGGGGAGACATTACACCTCTATATACAGAATATAATGGGGGCACATTACACCTCTATGTACAGAATATAATGGGGACACATTACACCTCTATGTACAGAATATAATGGGGACACATTACACCTCTATGTACAGAATATAATGGGGACACATTACACCTCTATGTACAGAATATAATGGGGACACATTACACCTCTATGTACAGAATATAATGGGGACACATTACACCTCTATGTACAGAATATAATGGGGACACATTACACCTCTATGTACAGAATATAATGGGGGCACATTACACCTCTCTATACAGAATATAATGGGGGCACATTACACCTCTATGTAAAGAATATAATGGGAACACATTACACCTCTATATACAGAATATAAAGGGGGCACATTACACCTCTATGTACAGAATATAATGGGGAGACATTACACCTCTATATACAGAATATAATGGGGGCACATTACACCTCTATGTACAGAATATAATGGGGACACATTACACCTCTATGTACAGAATATAATGGGGACACATTACACCTCTATGTACAGAATATAATGGGGGCACATTACACCTCTATGTACAGAATATAATGGGGGCACATTACACCTCTATGTACAGAATATAATGGGGGCACATTACACCTCTATGTACAGAATATAATGGGGACACATTACACCTCTATGTACAGAATATAATGGGGACACATTACACCTCTATATACAGAATATAATGGGGACACATTACACCTCTATGTACAGAATATAATGGGGACACATTACACCTCTATGTGCAGAATATAATGGGGGCACATTACACCTCTATGTACAGAATATAATGGGGACACATTACACCTCTATATACAGAATATAATGGGGACACATTACACCTCTATGTACAGAATATAATGGGGACACATTACACCTCTATGTACAGAATATAATGGGGGTACATTACACCTCTATGTACAGGATATAATGGGGACACATTACACCTCTATGTACATAATATAATGGGGACACATTACACCTCTATGTACAGAATATAATGGGGACACATTACACCTCTATGTACAGAATATAATGGGGACACATTACACCTCTATGTACAGAATATAATGGGGACACATTACACCTCTATGTACAGAATATAATGGGGAGACATTACACCTCTATATACAGAATATAATGGGGGCACATTACACCTCTATGTACAGAATATAATGGGGACAAATTACACCTCTATGTACAGAATATAATGGGGACACATTACACCTCTATGTACAGAATATAATGGGGACACATTACACCTCTATGTACAGAATATAATGGGGACACATTACACCTCTATGTACAGAATATAATGGGGAGACATTACACCTCTATGTACAGAATATAATGGGGACACATTACACCTCTATGTACAGAATATAATGGGGGCACATTACACCTCTCTATACAGAATATAATGGGGGCACATTACACCTCTATGTAAAGAATATAATGGGAACACATTACACCTCTATATACAGAATATAAAGGGGGCACATTACACCTCTATGTACAGAATATAATGGGGAGACATTACACCTCTATATACAGAATATAATGGGGGCACATTACACCTCTCTATACAGAATATAATGGGGACACATTACACCTCTATGTACAGACTATAATGGGGACACATTACACCTCTATGTACAGAATATAATGGGGGCACATTACACCTCTCTATACAGAATATAATGGGGACACATTACACCTCTATGTACAGAATATAATGGGGACACATTACACCTCTATGTACAGAATATAATGGGGGCACATTACACCTCTATGTACAGAATATAATGGGGACACATTACACCTCTATATACAGAATATAATGGGGACACATTACACCTCTATGTACAGAGTATAATGGGGACACATTACACCTCTATATACAGAATATAATGGGGACACATTACACCTCTATGTAAAGAATATAATGGGGGCACATTACACCTCTATGTACAGAATATAATGGGGACACATTACACCTCTATGTACAGAATATAATGGGTAGACATTACACATCTATGTACAGAATATAATGGGGAGACATTACACCTCTATGTACAGAATATAATGGGGACACATTACACCTCTATGTACAGAATATAATGGGGACACATTACACCTCTATGTACAGGATATAATGGGGAGACATTACACCTCTATGTACAGAATATAATGGGGACACATTACACCTCTATGTACAGAATATAATGGGGAGACATTACACCTCTATATACAGAATATTATGGGGGCACATTACACCGCTATGTACAGAATATAATGGGGACACATTACACCTCTATGTACAGAATATAATGGGGACACATTACACCTCTATGTACAGAATATAATGGGGGCACATTACACCTCTCTATACAGAATATAATGGGGGCACATTACACCTCTATGTACAGAATATAATGGGGACACATTACACCTCTATATACAGAATATAATGGGGACACATTACACCTCTATGTACAGACTATAATGGGGACACATTACACCTCTATGTGCAGAATATAATGGGGGCACATTACACCTCTATGTACAGAATATAATGGGGACACATTACACCTCTATATACAGAATATAATGGGGACACATTACACCTCTATGTACAGAATATAATGGGGACACATTACACCTCTATGTGCAGAATATAATGGGGGTACATTACACCTCTATGTACAGGATATAATGGGGACACATTACACCTCTATATACAGAATATAATGGGGACACATTACACCTCTATGTACAGAATATAATGGGGACACATTACACCT
This sequence comes from Rhinoderma darwinii, assembly GCF_050947455.1. NCBI lineage: Eukaryota > Metazoa > Chordata > Amphibia > Anura > Rhinodermatidae > Rhinoderma > Rhinoderma darwinii. The sequence goes on from NW_027462111.1 coordinate 34,721, forward strand.
CTATGTACAGAATATAATGGGGGTACATTACACCTCTATGTACAGGATATAATGGGGACACATTACACCTCTATGTACAGAATATAATGGGGACACATTACACCTCTATGTACAGAATATAATGGGGGCACATTACACCTCTATATACAGAATATAATGGGGAGACATTACACCCCTATGTACAGAATATAATGGGGGCACATTACACCTCTCTATACAGAATATAATGGGGGCAAATTACACCTCTATGTACAGAATATAATGGGGACACATTACACCTCTATATACAGAATATAATGGGGACACATTACACCTCTATGTGCAGAATATAATGGGGGCACATTACACCTCTATGTACAGAATATAATGGGGACACATTACACCTCTATATACAGAATATAATGGGGACACATTACACCTCTATGTACAGAATATAATGGGGACACATTACACCTCTATGTACAGAATATAATGGGGACACATTACACCTCTATGTGCAGAATATAATGGGGGCACATTACACCTCTATGTACAGAATATAATGGGGACACATTACACCTCTATATACAGAATATAATGGGGACACATTACACCTCTATGTACAGAATATAATGGGGACACATTACACCTCTATGTACAGAATATAATGGGGGTACATTACACCTCTATGTACAGGATATAATGGTGGTACATTACACCTCTATGTACATAATATAATGGGGACACATTACACCTCTATGTACAGAATATAATGGGGACACATTACACCTCTATGTACAGAATATAATGGGGAGACATTACACCTCTATATACAGAATATAATGGGGGCACATTACACCTCTATGTACAGAATATAATGGGGACACATTACACCTCTATGTACAGAATATAATGGGGACACATTACACCTCTATGTACAGAATATAATGGGGACACATTACACCTCTATGTACAGAATATAATGGGGAGACATTACACCTCTATATACAGAATATAATGGGGGCACATTACACCTCTATGTACAGAATATAATGGGGACACATTACACCTCTATGTACAGAATATAATGGGGACACATTACACCTCTATGTACAGAATATAATGGGGACACATTACACCTCTATGTACAGAATATAATGGGGACACATTACACCTCTATGTACAGAATATAATGGGGACACATTACACCTCTATGTACAGAATATAATGGGGACACATTACACCTCTATGTACAGAATATAATGGGGGCACATTACACCTCTCTATACAGAATATAATGGGGGCACATTACACCTCTATATACAGAATATAAAGGGGGCACATTACACCTCTATGTACAGAATATAATGGGGAGACATTACACCTCTATATACAGAATATAATGGGGGCACATTACACCTCTATGTACAGAATATAATGGGGACACATTACACCTCTATGTACAGAATATAATGGGGACACATTACACCTCTATGTACAGAATATAATGGGGGCACATTACACCTCTATGTACAGAATATAATGGGGGCACATTACACCTCTATGTACAGAATATAATGGGGGCACATTACACCTCTATGTACAGAATATAATGGGGACACATTACACCTCTATGTACAGAATATAATGGGGACACATTACACCTCTATGTACAGAATATAATGTGGACACATTACACCTCTATGTACAGAATATAATGGGGACACATTACACCTCTATGTACAGAATATAATGGGGAGACATTACACCTCTATGTACAGAATATAATGGGGAGACATTACACCTCTATGTACAGAATATAATGGGGAGACATTACACCTCTATGTACAGAATATAATGGGGACACATTACACCTCTATATACAGAATATAATGGGGACACATTACACCTCTATATACAGAATATAATGGGGAGACATTACACCTCTATATACAGAATATAATGGGACACATTACACCTCTATGTACAGAATATAATGGGGACACATTACACCTCTATATACAGAATATAATGGGGACACATTACACCTCTATGTACAGACTATAATGGGGACACATTACACCTCTATGTGCAGAATATAATGGGGGCACATTACACCTCTATGTACAGAATATAATGGGGACACATTACACCTCTATATACAGAATATAATGGGGACACATTACACCTCTATGTACAGACTATAATGGGGACACATTACACCTCTATGTGCAGAATATAATGGGGGCACATTACACCTCTATGTACAGAATATAATGGGGACACATTACACCTCTATATACAGAATATAATGGGGACACATTACACCTCTATGTACAGAATATAATGGGGACACATTACACCTCTATGTGCAGAATATAATGGGGGTACATTACACCTCTATGTACAGGATATAATGGGGACACATTACACCTCTATATACAGAATATAATGGGGACACATTACACCTCTATGTACAGAATATAATGGGGACACATTACACCTCTATGTACAGAATATAATGGGGGTACATTACACCTCTATGTACAGGATATAATGGGGACACATTACACCTCTATGTACAGAATATAATGGGGACACATTACACCTCTATGTACAGAATATAATGGGGGCACATTACACCTCTCTATACAGAATATAATGGGGGCACATTACACCTCTATGTACAGAATATAATGGGGACACATTACACCTCTATATACAGAATATAATGGGGACACATTACACCTCTATGTACAGAATATAATGGGGACACATTACACCTCTATGTGCAGAATATAATGGGGGCACATTACACCTCTATGTACAGAATATAATGGGGACACATTACACCTCTATATACAGAATATAATGGGGACACATTACACCTCTATGTACAGAATATAATGGGGACACATTACACCTCTATGTACAGAATATAATGGGGACACATTACACCTCTATGTGCAGAATATAATGGGGGCACATTACACCTCTATGTACAGAATATAATGGGGACACATTACACCTCTATATACAGAATATAATGGGGACACATTACACCTCTATGTACAGAATATAATGGGGACACATTACACCTCTATGTACAGAATATAATGGGGGTACATTACACCTCTATGTACAGGATATAATGGTGGTACATTACACCTCTATGTACATAATATAATGGGGACACATTACACCTCTATGTACAGAATATAATGGGGACACATTACACCTCTATGTACAGAATATAATGGGGACACATTACACCTCTATGTACAGAATATAATGGGGAGACATTACACCTCTATATACAGAATATAATGGGGGCACATTACACCTCTATGTACAGAATATAATGGGGACACATTACACCTCTATGTACAGAATATAATGGGGACACATTACACCTCTATGTACAGAATATAATGGGGACACATTACACCTCTATGTACAGAATATAATGGGGAGACATTACACCTCTATATACAGAATATAATGGGGGCACATTACACCTCTATGTACAGAATATAATGGGGACACATTACACCTCTATGTACAGAATATAATGGGGACACATTACACCTCTATGTACAGAATATAATGGGGACACATTACACCTCTATGTACAGAATATAATGGGGACACATTACACCTCTATGTACAGAATATAATGGGGACACATTACACCTCTATGTACAGAATATAATGGGGACACATTACACCTCTATGTACAGAATATAATGGGGGCACATTACACCTCTCTATACAGAATATAATGGGGGCACATTACACCTCTATATACAGAATATAAAGGGGGCACATTACACCTCTATGTACAGAATATAATGGGGAGACATTACACCTCTATATACAGAATATAATGGGGGCACATTACACCTCTATGTACAGAATATAATGGGGACACATTACACCTCTATGTACAGAATATAATGGGGACACATTACACCTCTATGTACAGAATATAATGGGGGCACATTACACCTCTATGTACAGAATATAATGGGGGCACATTACACCTCTATGTACAGAATATAATGGGGGCACATTACACCTCTATGTACAGAATATAATGGGGACACATTACACCTCTATGTACAGAATATAATGGGGACACATTACACCTCTATGTACAGAATATAATGTGGACACATTACACCTCTATGTACAGAATATAATGGGGACACATTACACCTCTATGTACAGAATATAATGGGGAGACATTACACCTCTATGTACAGAATATAATGGGGAGACATTACACCTCTATGTACAGAATATAATGGGGAGACATTACACCTCTATGTACAGAATATAATGGGGGCACATTACACCTCTATATACAGAATATAATGGGGACACATTACACCTCTATATACAGAATATAATGGGGACACATTACACCTCTATGTACAGGATATAATGGGGACACATTACACCTCTATATACAGAATATAATGGGGAGACATTACACCTCTATGTACAGAATATAATGGGGACACATTACACCTCTATATACAGAATATAATGGGGACACATTACACCTCTATATACAGAATATAATGGGGAGACATTACACCTCTATATACAGAATATAATGGGACACATTACACCTCTATGTACAGAATATAATGGGGACACATTACACCTCTATATACAGAATATAATGGGGACACATTACACCTCTATGTACAGACTATAATGGGGACACATTACACCTCTATGTGCAGAATATAATGGGGGCACATTACACCTCTATGTACAGAATATAATGGGGACACATTACACCTCTATATACAGAATATAATGGGGACACATTACACCTCTATGTACAGACTATAATGGGGACACATTACACCTCTATGTGCAGAATATAATGGGGGCACATTACACCTCTATGTACAGAATATAATGGGGACACATTACACCTCTATATACAGAATATAATGGGGACACATTACACCTCTATGTACAGAATATAATGGGGACACATTACACCTCTATGTGCAGAATATAATGGGGGTACATTACACCTCTATGTACAGGATATAATGGGGACACATTACACCTCTATATACAGAATATAATGGGGACACATTACACCTCTATGTACAGAATATAATGGGGACACATTACACCTCTATGTACAGAATATAATGGGGGTACATTACACCTCTATGTACAGGATATAATGGGGACACATTACACCTCTATGTACAGAATATAATGGGGACACATTACACCTCTATGTACAGAATATAATGGGGGCACATTACACCTCTCTATACAGAATATAATGGGGGCACATTACACCTCTATGTACAGAATATAATGGGGACACATTACACCTCTATATACAGAATATAATGGGGACACATTACACCTCTATGTACAGAATATAATGGGGACACATTACACCTCTATGTGCAGAATATAATGGGGGCACATTACACCTCTATGTACAGAATATAATGGGGACACATTACACCTCTATATACAGAATATAATGGGGACACATTACACCTCTATGTACAGAATATAATGGGGACACATTACACCTCTATGTACAGAATATAATGGGGGTACATTACACCTCTATGTACAGGATATAATGGGGACACATTACACCTCTATGTACATAATATAATGGGGACACATTACACCTCTATGTACAGAATATAATGGGGACACATTACACCTCTATGTACAGAATATAATGGGGACACATTACACCTCTATGTACAGAATATAATGGGGACACATTACACCTCTATGTACAGAATATAATGGGGAGACATTACACCTCTATATACAGAATATAATGGGGGCACATTACACCTCTATGTACAGAATATAATGGGGACACATTACACCTCTATGTACAGAATATAATGGGGACACATTACACCTCTATGTACAGAATATAATGGGGACACATTACACCTCTATGTACAGAATATAATGGGGACACATTACACCTCTATGTACAGAATATAATGGGGACACATTACACCTCTATGTACAGAATATAATGGGGACACATTACACCTCTATGTACAGAATATAATGGGGGCACATTACACCTCTCTATACAGAATATAATGGGGGCACATTACACCTCTATGTAAAGAATATAATGGGAACACATTACACCTCTATATACAGAATATAAAGGGGGCACATTACACCTCTATGTACAGAATATAATGGGGAGACATTACACCTCTATATACAGAATATAATGGGGGCACATTACACCTCTATGTACAGAATATAATGGGGACACATTACACCTCTATGTACAGAATATAATGGGGACACATTACACCTCTATGTACAGAATATAATGGGGGCACATTACACCTCTATGTACAGAATATAATGGGGGCACATTACACCTCTATGTACAGAATATAATGGGGGCACATTACACCTCTATGTACAGAATATAATGGGGACACATTACACCTCTATGTACAGAATATAATGGGGACACATTACACCTCTATATACAGAATATAATGGGGGCACATTACACCTCTATGTACAGGATATAATGGGGGCACATTACACCTCTATGTACAGAATATAATGGGGACACATTACACCTCTATGTACAGAATATAATGGGGACACATTACACCTCTATGTACAGAATATAATGGGGACACATTACACCTCTATGTACAGAATATAATGTGGACACATTACACCTCTATGTACAGAATATAATGGGGACACATTACACCTCTATGTACAGAATATAATGGGGAGACATTACACCTCTATGTACAGAATATAATGGGGAGACATTACACCTCTATGTACAGAATATAATGGGGACACATTACACCTCTATATACAGAATATAATGGGGAGACATTACACCTCTATATACAGAATATAATGGGACACATTACACCTCTATGTACAGAATATAATGGGGAGACATTACACCTCTATATACAGAATATAATGGGACACATTACACCTCTATATACAGAATATAATGGGTAGACATTACACCTCCATGTACAGAATATAATGGGGGCACATTACACCTCTATGTACAGAATATAATGGGGACACATTACACCTCTATGTACAGAATATAATGGGGGCACATTACACCTCTATATACAGAATATAATGGGGGCACATTACACCTCTATGTACAGAATATAATGGGGACACATTACACCTCTATGTACAGAATATAATGGGGACACATTACACCTCTATGTACAGGATATAATGGGGGCACATTACACCTCTATGTACAGAATATAATGGGGACACATTACACCTCTATGTACAGAATATAATGGGGAGACATTACACCTCTATGTACAGAATATAATGGGGACACATTACACCTCTATGTACAGAATATAATGTGGGCACATTACACCTCTATGTACAGAATATAATGGGGACACGTTACACCTCTATATACAGAATATAATGGGGACACATTACACCTCTATGTACAGAATATAATGGGGACACATTACACCTCTATATACAGAATATAATGGGGACACATTACACCTCTATGTACAGAATATAATGGGGACACATTACACCTCTATGTGCAGAATATAATGGGGGCACATTACACCTCTATGTACAGAATATAATGGGGACACATTACACCTCTATATACAGAATATAATGGGGACACATTACACCTCTATGTACAGGATATAATGGGGACACATTACACCTCTATGTACATAATATAATGGGGACACATTACACCTCTATGTACAGAATATAATGGGGACACATTACACCTCTATGTACAGAATATAATGGGGAGACATTACACCTCTATATACAGAATATAATGGGGGCACATTACACCTCTATGTACAGAATATAATGGGGACACATTACACCTCTATGTACAGAATATAATGGGGACACATTACACCTCTATGTACAGAATATAATGGGGACACATTACACCTCTATGTACAGAATATAATGGGGACACATTACACCTCTATGTACAGAATATAATGGGGACACATTACACCTCTATGTACAGAATATAATGGGGACACATTACACCTCTATGTACAGAATATAATGGGGACACATTACACCTCTATGTACAGAATATAATGGGGGCACATTACACCTCTCTATACAGAATATAATGGGGGCACATTACACCTCTATGTAAAGAATATAATGGGAACACATTACACCTCTATATACAGAATATAAAGGGGGCACATTACACCTCTATGTACAGAATATAATGGGGAGACATTACACCTCTATATACAGAATATAATGGGGGCACATTACACCTCTATGTACAGAATATAATGGGGACACATTACACCTCTATGTACAGAATATAATGGGGACACATTACACCTCTATGTACAGAATATAATGGGGGCACATTACACCTCTATGTACAGAATATAATGGGGGCACATTACACCTCTATGTACAGAATATAATGGGGGCACATTACACCTCTATGTACAGAATATAATGGGGACACATTACACCTCTATGTACAGAATATAATGGGGACACATTACACCTCTATGTACAGAATATAATGTGGACACATTACACCTCTATGTACAGAATATAATGGGGACACATTACACCTCTATGTACAGAATATAATGGGGAGACATTACACCTCTATGTACAGAATATAATGGGGAGACATTACACCTCTATGTACAGAATATAATGGGGACACATTACACCTCTATATACAGAATATAATGGGGAGACATTACACCTCTATATACAGAATATAATGGGACACATTACACCTCTATGTACAGAATATAATGGGGAGACATTACACCTCTATATACAGAATATAATGGGACACATTACACCTCTATGTACAGAATATAATGGGGACACATTACACCTCTATGTACAGAATATAATGGGGACACATTACACCTCTATGTACAGGATATAATGGGGGCACATTACACCTCTATGTACAGAATATAATGGGGACACATTACACCTCTATGTACAGAATATAATGGGGAGACATTACACCTCTATGTACAGAATATAATGGGGACACATTACACCTCTATGTACAGAATATAATGTGGGCACATTACACCTCTATGTACAGAATATAATGGGGACACGTTACACCTCTATATACAGAATATAATGGGGACACGTTACACCTCTATGTACAGAATATAATGGAGACACATGACACCTCTATGTACAGAATATAATTGGAAGACATTATACCTCTATATACAGAATATAATGGGGACACATTACACCTCTATGTACAGAATATAATGTGGACACATTACACCTCTATGTACAGAATATAATGGGGACACATTACACCTCTATGTACAGAATATAATGGGGAGACATTACACCTCTATGTACAGAATATAATGGGGAGACATTACACCTCTATGTACAGAATATAATGGGGACACATTACACCTCTATATACAGAATATAATGGGGACACATTACACCTCTATATACAGAATATAATGGGGAGACATTACACCTCTATATACAGAATATAATGGGACACATTACAACTCTATGTACAGAATATAATGGGGAGACATTACACCTCTATATACAGAATATAATGGGGGCACATTACACCTCTATGTACAGAATATAATGGGGACACATTACACCTCTATATACAGAATATAATGGGGACACATTACACCTCTATGTACAGACTATAATGGGGACACATTACACCTCTATGTGCAGAATATAATGGGGGCACATTACACCTCTATGTACAGAATATAATGGGGACACATTACACCTCTATATACAGAATATAATGGGGACACATTACACCTCTATGTACAGAATATAATGGGGACACATTACACCTCTATGTGCAGAATATAATGGGGGTACATTACACCTCTATGTACAGGATATAATGGGGACACATTACACCTCTATATACAGAATATAATGGGGACACATTACACCTCTATGTACAGAATATAATGGGGACACATTACACCTCTATGTACAGAATATAATGGGGGTACATTACACCTCTATGTACAGGATATAATGGGGACACATTACACCTCTATGTACAGAATATAATGGGGACACATTACACCTCTATGTACAGAATATAATGGGGGCACATTACACCTCTCTATACAGAATATAATGGGGAGACATTCCACCTCTATGTACAGAATATAATGGGGGCACATTACACCTCTATGTACAGAATATAATGGGGAGACATTACACCTCTATGTACAGAATATAATGGGGACACATTACACCTCTATATACAGAATATAATGGGGACACATTACACCTCTATGTACAGAATATAATGGGGACACATTACACCTCTATGTGCAGAATATAATGGGGACACATTACACCTCTATATACAGAATATAATGGGGACACATTACACCTCTATGTACAGAATATAATGGGGACACATTACACCTCTATGTACAGAATATAATGGGGGTACATTACACCTCTATGTACAGGATATAATGGGGACACATTACACCTCTATGTACATAATATAATGGGGACACATTACACCTCTATGTACAGAATATAATGGGGACACATTACACCTCTATGTACAGAATATAATGGGGGTACATTACACCTCTATGTACAGGATATAATGGGGACACATTACACCTCTATGTACATAATATAATGGGGACACATTACACATCTATGTACAGAATATAATGGGGACACATTACACCTCTATGTACAGAATATAATGGGGACACATTACACCTCTATGTACAGAATATAATGGGGACACATTACACCTCTATGTACAGAATATAATGGGGAGACAACGGAAACTTTTAAACTAGTCCCCAGTGGCAGATTAGGACTTGATACTATTCATTTCTTTATATTTTTTTTTTTTGGTGATTCAATCATCATTATTAGAAGTTTTCTTATGGAATACAGTTCAGTTGATAAACAAAACTCTATACATCCATAAAGCGTAAAAAAGAAAAAAGGAAGAAAAATAGAGAGGAGAAAAAACAAAGAACCAGCTACCTAATAGGGTAGGAGCCTATAAGTTTGGGCAATATTGCTTCATTATCCCAGGCGTCCATCTTTCCAGGAATAAATACTTTCCTGCCTTTCAATTTCAACCTAGAACTTTTTCATACTGAAAATATATATTTACTTTATTTATTACTTCCGCAATGCAAGGAATTTTATCAGGTTTCCAATTAGATGCAATTATATTACGTGCTGCATCTAAAATTCTGCAACATACCCATCTATTTTCTTTAGCGATTAAGTTAACTATATTACATTTAATAGGGCCAATTCTATCGTAAAAATTCCTTTACTCTCTCCGATAATTTCGTTAGTTAGAGTAGGGACTTCGGACCAAAATATCCTGACATTTTCACACCCCCACCAGGTATGCATCATATCACCCACTATCCCACAACCTCTCCAGCATAGTCCATTATTATTTGGATTAAACTGAGCCAATTTCTTTGGATGTAGATATATGCAAAGTTGCATTTTTTTAACCGTTACAAGATGACCTATACATTTAGTATTTTGACAAGTGTATCTTATAGCGGTCAACCATTCATCCAGGGAAAGCCTTTTTGCAAATCCTTTTCCCATTGTAACATGTATTTAAATTTGCCAATGATATTATCCTTATACAAATTTGTTATAAATAGAGGATAGATTGTTAGAGGGTGCTGTGGACTCGATGTCCTGTATAGATCCCGTTATATCCCTCTGACTCGATACTCTAATAGCTTCAACAATTTTATGTTTATTAATGATACTTTTAATTTGAGCAATTTTCAAGAAATCTTTGACACGTAAACCATAATGCCGTAATAACCATTCTGGAGAGCCAAATTGGTCTTTATTATAAGGATAAGCTAGGCTTGAGATTCCTTTTGACTCACACCAAGTATTATCCCACTTATGTGTTTAGTGCCGAAAAATATCTAATTTCTAAAATCTGTCATATTAATAGATAATTCCCGTAACTCTTTGCGCATAAGGCGCCATATTCTAAAATAATTGGAGATAGTATAAGGGAGATCATGAGGAATAGGGAGATTTAAGTTATCAAAGATCAAAATCTGTTTTAGGTGTCATCCATCCAGGTGTCAGGATGCGGCTTCTAATTTAACCCATACCGGAGTTTCCTCTTCCTGCCACCAGCAATTAATTGGCTCTAGGATTGCTGCTTTACAATAGCATAATAAACTTGGTATAACCAATACACCACTCTTTATCTTTCCCTGAAACCCTCACTCTTCCTCTACCCCCTTCCAGATATAAATAGGAAATGCGAGTTTGCAGATTTTTTTTATCCAAGAATGGGTAGATTTAAGGGGAAGGTGGCGGAAAACAAAGAGTATTTTTGGTAAAATACGCATTTTAAAGGCATTAATCCTTTCCATACATGACAAGTTTATTCTAGCTAATTTCGCAAGGTCTTCCCGGACCACTTCAAGAAGCATCTTTTGATTTAACTTGTTTGTATTAACGATACTGTTAGCAATTTTTAGTCCTAAATAACGCATGTTATTTACCCAATGAAATGGGGTTTCTTTTTTAATATATTCTTTCAAATTTCCAGAAATATTAAAGGGCAAAATTTCACATTTACTCTCATTTAATTTATACCATGACACCTGCGAGTAAATATTAATAATTTTTTTAATACTTTGAAGAGAATTATAAATATCACTACAAGAAATAATAATGTCATCTGCGTATAAGGTGACTAGGTTGACTAGGTTGACTGTCTGGCCAATCCTTATGCCAGTGATATTGGGTCCTTTTTTAAGGCGTAGACTAAAGGTTCCACCACCAAATTAAAAATTAGAGGAGAGAGCGGACAGCCTTGTCTTGTTCCATTCATAATATAAAACGAAACCATTATATAATATCTTAGAGCTTGGAAATGGGTATAAGACCTTCATTGTATTCATGAATGCCACAGTTTCGCAGCGAGCACAGGTAAGGCTCAATGAAACTGCAGCAATACAAGGTCATTTTTTAAATCGATCTTCTGATTGGTTCTATAATGTTTTGGCATACTGGCATTACTGCCTGTCGGTGTAAAATCGCCGATGATTTACAGGGAGCCCCTTCCTTCTGTTAAACCACAAATGCTGCGGGCGCTACTGACCACGGTATTTAAGGAATTAAACAGCCGGGATCGGAGGTTTCTCTTAACCCCGCTGATGCAGCTGGAGCTTGGTTGTCAGTCATAGACGGGCTCCCGCGGAGCTTGCGCGATCATCTAGTGCATGCACGTTAGGATGCGGAAAGGGGAACCTACCTGTGACATGAACATGCAGAAAGGGGTTAAAGGGATTTTCAAAGACTAATACTGATGGCCAATTTTTTAGGATAGGCTTTTAATATCAGAACGGTGGGGTCCGACTCCTGAATAGGACTTAACGCTTGCTGAAGCACCTAAGGGGGACGTGGGAGTC
>NW_027462112.1:0-48199 GCF_050947455.1 Rhinoderma darwinii
CAATTCAAAAGATACTTACCATTCCCGGATTATTCAGCTCATTAGCCCAGGAACCGGTTAATGTGGGAGGCGGGTCAAAGACTGCGTTCCAACATCAGGCACTCCTGAAACGCAATTAAGTAATTAATTAAAACACACACCTGTGGTCAAACACATTTAAACCCAGCACACACAGTCAGAGTTCTTATCCTAGCCATGAATAAGGACGGGGACACCGTCTGAAACGCGTAGGCTACCTACCATTACTCCTATCATTGCAAGATATTATATATGCTATCGAACCTCTTATTTTTTAACAAGAATAATTAAAACTTGGAAAAAGATTCCTTTTATTTTCACGAATGCTGGATCCAACCTTCCTTTCCTTCTAAGCATACCTTTTTTCGTGAGCCACCACGAGGATCCGAGCACCAGGATTACCCATCATAAATAACCAAACCAACTTTTACAAGGTGAGCTGGAGAAATTCTCCCTACATTACTTGTTTCTACATGCTGGCATTTGTTCTCACGTGCTCACCATACTAAGTCAATTTTGGAACGTATTAAGCATTACTATATAACCAACAATGATATGCAATGATTATGAACAAATAATATTCTAATGAAAGAACAACTAATTACAACCATTATCAAGGTTTTTTCTGGCACAGTTTGTTCACCATTCCAAGGAACGGTGCATTGTTTTTACACTGAGGTTAGTGACCACTGTTCTCCATAGAACTATTTCCATTCACTACTCCTAAAAGGAACATCGTACTACTGAACGTTTTTTCATTTTCAAAAGAAAAAAGTCGCAGCCCGGTGCACGGATCTTTTCTATAATTATTCTTGTCAGCGATCATTGTTCTCCACAGAATTCTATTTATCTATTACTTCCAAAAAGAATATCGCACTATTGAACGTTTTTCCATTTCAAAGGAAAAAAAAGTCGCATTCTTGAACATAACCATTCACACTGACAAATTATGGAACAAAATCTTTCATTTTCAAGGAGTGAAATGGCAGCAAAAGTGTTCGATAATACTTATACGTCAACAAACTATAACCATACATTGAAGGATACATTTCAAGAATACGAAAAACTTATGACAAAAGAAGCAAAAATATGGTGGGACATGACAACGCTGAGCAACTATATATCGAAAAAGATGATACCCAGAGGTCTAAGAATAAAAAAAACACCGACATTCAACTATTCAACAGAGTTTAATGACACCTGGAACCAAATATTAACCGATTGTTCAATCAAATTGATGCAGCTAATTACAAAGGAAGAAAAAACCAAATTAACAGAACTAGAATTAAGCATAACTGAAACCAAAATCAAATTAGATGCTTTTCCAAGTTCTCCAGAATTTGACACTTTCGAGACACGGATTTCTTCATTTATTGACAAACTCAATAAATCGATAGCTGAAACCAAGAAAAAGAAATTTCAAAGAGACACAAGAGACTACAATGAGAACACAGTCTATAACTGGAACCGCAACGAACATATCAGAAACATTAGACCCATACTGAAACATCATAACCGATATAAAAGAAGAATTGACTCACAAAATAAAGTCAGCTTCAGCTCAACCGAACAAGATTCTACAGATGGTTTTTCAGAAGAGGAAAATCCCAGACACCAACATCATAATAATTACAGACACGAAAATACTCATAGGTTTTCAAAAAACGCAGAAGGAGGGGCGGCAGAAAACACCGAAAATCTGGACCAGGATCTAAGCCGTCGCCTCCGCTCACGAAAACCTCTGCATCAAACCTGAATGTCATTAACCTATCTTCCATCCCACTGTCGGAAGCACAAACTGAAGTTTTAACTTTAGGTCTCAATTTTGCTCCCAGCAATAACTTCGATCTTTTCCACACCATTATCGATATCAACAAATTTATAAGAAACCTTACCGTTAAGAAACACTTCCTTCCGAAGGAAACATTCATTATTGACTCAACAACAACAGAAATTTCTACAAATATTGAAGTACAACAATTGGAACATACCAATTTGATAGAACGAGAAAATAGAAAAGAATTTTCCTTTCAAGAATTGCAAACTATGATGTGCTTGGAAAGCTTGAACACAGAAACAACGGAAACACATACAAATATGGCAACCAACTTTACAACAAGCAATGCTAAATTTTACCCTATTGCGTCCAGAACTGAATCAATGGACCATTTTCAATTGACAATAGAAAAAGAACTACAAAAACTTTCAGAAAGCATTCAAGAAAACAAGCATGAATCCAATCTTCCAACACGTCTCAAAAAAGCAATAAAATCTTTAAAAGACAACAAAGAAATTATTATAAAAAACTCTGATAAAGGAGGGGGCATAGTAATAATGGATAAAAACAATTACAAAAAATCAATATTAGATCTATTAGCAGACCAAAAAACATATAAATTATTAGAAAAAAATCCAACTGAAAAAATACAACTTAAAATGAAAAACCTACTCAAAGAAGGTGTAAATAACGGTTTTCTTACACAAAAACAAATGGACTATATATACTTAGAATATCCTACTATACCAATAATACATGCTTTACCCAAAATCCACAAAAACACCCTCCCTCCTCCCATGAGACCGATTGTCTCTGGAATAGGATCAGTCCTCGAAAGACTATCAGAATGGCTAGATTGCCTATTGCAACCACTTGCACAACAAGCACCAGGTTTTTTAAAAGATACTAGAGATGTACTCTCAGCTTTTCAACAAAAAAAGTGGAATAAAAATCTAACATGGTTAACATGTGATGTAGTCTCTCTATATACTGCCATTCCTCACCAAGTTGCACATGATGCACTGAAATATCACTTAAATACACACAGTACCCATACTGAAGATTTTCAAAACTACATTTTAGAGATACTCATATTCCTCATGACAAATAACTACTTCCAATTCGATGACAAATTTTACTTACAATTATCAGGTGTGTCAATGGGGGCAAAATTTTCTCCATCCATCGCAAATTTAACAATGTCCTGGTGGGAAGAATCATATATATTTTCAAATAATCCATATGAAAAACAAATAGAATGGTACGGTAGATATATCGACGACCTTCTACTAAATATGGAAAAATGATGTAAATACAATTCCATTATTCATCGAATTCATAAACAACAATAACTATAATCTCCGTTTTACCTATCAACAAAATCAAAATAAAATTACCTTCCTGGATTTAGACCTGACAGGAGAGTCAGGCAACATTATACAAATACAAACCCACCGCAAAACAACTAGTGGCAATACAATACTACATGCTGACAGTAACCATCTAAAACAAACGATAAAATCTATTCCGGTAGGAGAAATGATCCGTGCAAAAAGAAACTGCACCTCTCACACCCAATATATTGAGGAGAAAAAACAAATCAAGAGTAGGCTTCAAGAAAGAGGATATCCAAAATGGTCTCTTGAACGGGCAGACAATATCACATCAAAAATCGACAGGAACCAGTTACTCAATCAAACCAAAAAACACGTTGAAATGGAACCAAACAAACCTACTCTAGTGCTACAACAAAGCAACCAATTTCATCAAATTAAAAAAATTGTCAATAACTATCTACCCATATTAATGGAAGATGACACTTTAAGATCAATATTAAAAGATGGTTGCAGAATAGTAGCCCGTAAAGCTCCATCAATAGGCAGTGTTTTATCACCATCGGCCTTTCAACCCACAGAACCAATGACCACATGGTTGGAAAATAAAGGATCATATAAGTGTGGTCAACATCCGTGCAAAATATGTTCACACACTCATGTCACAAAAATTTTCTCAAACTCCAATAATTCTGAAACTTTTTCTATACAAAGTTACATTAATTGTAACTCAGAACTAGTAGTATACATCATCGAATGCACAGAATGCAATCTAAAGTATATAGGCTGCACAAGCCGCAAACTAAAAATCCGCATTCTTGAACATTTAAGCTACATAAGAAATTCTAACATCCAAAATATATCAAATGCGGCAAGACACTTTATACTCCATCATAAAAGAACAATAAACTCATTCCGATGTTATGCAATCGAAAAAATTCATAAATCCAAAAGAGGTGGAAATAGAAAAGAAAAAATGCTACAAAGAGAAGCATTCTGGATTTTTCGTTTAAAAACCAGAGTACCAGAAGGTCTTAATCTAAAAAGAGAGATCATGCATTATTATTAACCACATAATAACCGGTCTGAAGGAAAAAAGAAACAAATTCAGACATAAAATACTGTCCATTGTATATGGACAATTCCATGTCTACTACAATATATCATTACAATTGTTATGACAGTACGCCATATTCATTTGTCTTTTTTCCCAAAAAAAACGTTCTACAATGAAAAGGAAAAAAATACAAGCAGAAGATAAACTGTACTTATCAAGCATAAATACATCACTACCCTCAAATCTCCAATTTAATACGTTTTTAATCAGCTATATGTGTCTCTCAGGACACATAAGCTTTTTAACAGCCTAACTATGAATCTTTATCAATTCATCTTCACTACATTTGTGAAGAAAAAACCTAGTTCTTCTTTTTCCATATTTCTCACTCAACCACCATTCACACACAAATCTGACTCAATGCTTTATAAATTCAAACAATGCGTTTTTAGACCATGGCTTTTCTATACATCTGCTTACCCGGGAATGTTAACATACTACGTGGATACACACATGTCACAAATGTTTTGACAGATATACAAACAATTCAAAAGATACTTACCATTCCCGGATTATTCAGCTCATTAGCCCAGGAACCGGTTAATGTGGGAGGCGGGTCAAAGACTGCGTTCCAACATCAGGCACTCCTGAAACGCAATTAAGTAATTAATTAAAACACACACCTGTGGTCAAACACATTTAAACCCAGCACACACAGTCAGAGTTCTTATCCTAGCCATGAATAAGGACGGGGACACCGTCTGAAACGCGTAGGCTACCTACCATTACTCCTATCATTGCAAGATATTATATATGCTATCGAACCTCTTATTTTTTAACAAGAATAATTAAAACTTGGAAAAAGATTCCTTTTATTTTCACGAATGCTGGATCCAACCTTCCTTTCCTTCTAAGTACTTGACCTCATCATGTACCTCACACATTAACCCATTATGACTGAGAAACATGGGGTTATTACTATTAATGTGAGGCAAATGGAGGTTAAATTCAGCATCACACCTCGCGCCTCACATCAGAAAATGGAAGAACTTTTTTTTATTTTATTACTGTTGACAAAGTATCGTTTTGGTATCGAAATCGCAAATACTACACGAAGTATCGGTATCGAAGTCCAAATTCAGGTATCGTGACATCCCTACTACCTACAAAGGGGCTGTGTGGCACGACCTACAGGGGGCTGTGTGGCCCGACCTACAAGAGGGCTGTGTGGCACGACCTACAAGAGGGTTTTGTGGCACTACCTAGAAGGGGACTGTGCAGCAAGGGGGTATTTGTGGCACTACCTACAAGGGGGCTGTGTGGCACGACCTACAAGGGGGCTGTATGGCACGACCTACAGGGGGCTGTGTGGCACGACCTACAGGGGGCTGTGTGGCACGACCTACAGGGGGCTGTGTGGCACGACCTACAGGGGGCTGTGTGGCACGAACTACAGGGGCCTGTGTGGCACGACCTACAAGGGGGCTGTGCGACACTATCTACAGGGGGCTGTGTGGCACGACCTACAAGGGGTTGTGTGGCACGACCTACAGGGGGCTGTGTGGCACGACCTACAAGGGGGCTGTGCGACACTATCTACAGGGGGCTGTGTGGCTCGACCTACTAGGGGCTGTGTGGCACGACCTACAAGGGGGCTGTGCGACCCTATCTACAGGGGGCTGTGTGGCTCGACCTACAAGGGGCTGTGTGGCACGAACTACAGGGGGCTGTGTGGCACGACCTACAAGGGGGCTGTGCGACACTATCTACAGGGGGCTGTGTGGCACGACCTACAAGGGGCTGTGTGGCACGACCTACAGGGGGCTGTGTGGCACGACCTACAAGGGGGCTGTGCGACACTATCTACAGGGGGCATCTGTGAGTGGCACTACCTTCAAGGGGGATGTGTGGCACTATCTACAGGGGGCATCTGAGTGGCGGGTTGATGGTAATTTTCCTGTGAGTGGGGGCTGATGGTCGTTATACTGTCAGTGTGGGGCTGATGGTCATTTTACTGTGAGTGGAGGGGCTGATGGTCATTTTACTGTGAGTGGCGGGCTGATGGTTATTTCACTGTGAGTGAGGGGGGGGGGGCTGATGGTCTTCAAGTGGTTTCCACCTCTGACCTCCAATTGAAATTAATAGTAGGAAGAAAATAGCTGTGGCTCTCGTTTGGAGCTTTTTTTTGCTGCGTCTTTTGCATTTGCTTCAACGGCTTAAAAAAAAAACGCAAAAAACCCCCATCAAATAACGCTGTCAATTCAAAAGCAGATTTTTTTCTGCCTTACAAAAAACGCTGTGTGAACATACCCTAAGAATGTAGTGCTTATTTTTAGCTATTTTCTGTCTTTCTCTAAGGTCAGGAAACTCTGTACCAGGCTACAGAGGCACCTGCAGCCTATGAGGCGCAGGTACAGGATCCCATAGCAGTCGGCGTGATGACAGCTCTGGATCAAGCCGGCCTACGCAAGGATCCTGTCATCGGCATTGTGGATCAGCTCCATTCGCCGTGGGAACGGGGCCTAGATGAGTAAAAAAATTGCACTGTCTACAAAGGAGAGGTGGGGGCTGTATGGCACCATCTACAAGGAGGTGGGGCTGTATAGCACCATCTACAAGGAGGTGGGGCTGTATGGCACTGTCTACAAGGGGGTGGGGGACAGTATGGCACTGTCTACAAGGGGGATGTGGGGGCTGTATGTCACTCTCTACAAGGGGGAGGTGGGTGCTGTTTGACACTGTCTACAAAAGGGCGTGGGGGCTGTATGACATTGTCTACAAGGGGGAGGTGGGGGGCACTGTGTACAAGAGGGAGGAGGGGCTGTATGACACTCTACAAGGGGCAGGTGGGGGCTGTATGGCACTGTCTACAAGGAGGAGGTGGGGGATTATGGCACTGTCTACAGGGAGGCTGTACGGCACAATCTACAGGGGGCACTTTCTACAAGGGGGGCTGTGGGGGCATTATACTCTGTGGAGGCCACTAAGCGGACATCATACTGTGTAGGGGCACTACAGGGGGCAATATAATGTGTGCGGCACTTAGGGGGCATAACACTGTGTGGGCACAATTAGAGGACAAAATACTGTGTCCTTGAATGCGTAAGGGTATGTTCACACGTACACGGCCGTTACGGCTGAAATCACGGAGCTGTTTTCAGGATAAAACAGCTCCGCAATATCTGACGTAATGGCATGTGCAGGCGTCTTTCGCTGCGTCCATTACGGACGTAATTGGAGCTTTTTTTCCATGGAGTCAATGGAAAATGGCTCCAATTTTTTCTCAAGAAGTGACAGGCACTTCTTTGACGCGGGCGTCTTTTTAAAAAAAAATGACCGTCGGCACAGAACATCGTTAGACCCATTCAAATGAATGGGCATATGTTTGCTGCCGCTTTGGAGCCGTATTTCGGACGTAATTCTGGGCTAAAACACCCGAATTACGTCCATAAATAAGGTGTGTGAACCAAGCCTTATAATATATTATATTATTATACTGTGTGTGGGGCACTAAAGGGGCATTACACTGTGTGGGGGCACTATATAGGGCATTATACTGTGGGGGGGAATTATGCTTTTTTATGGGGCATTTTTTATAATGGCGTGGGGCGCCGAAAGATAATTTCGCATGGGACGCCATCTACCCTAAGGCCGGCCCTGAGTAATATAGAGCTATATAAGTCGTCAAACTAGTTTTGACAGGTGCCACACCCCTTTAGGGCATGGCTAGGGCGTGGCTATATGTTAGCCACGCCCTAGTCACGCCCCAACCTTTGATATTTGCTATTAGGTGCCTCCCCAGACCACGACCTTCAGTTTCCGGCTGAAATAATGACACGCCTCTTCCGGAACTGGGGTTCCCCAGACCACACCCTTCCGGTTCCGCGACACGCCTCTTCCGGTACCGGTATTTCCAAGACCACACCCTTCCGGTTCCGGCTGAAATATTCACCGCCTCTTCCGTATCCGTCGAACACCCCCTTCCGGGTCCGGTAGGTGACCCCGCCCCTTACGGAACAGCATCACATGACGCGCACGTAGAAGGATTGTGTTTGGTGCTCGCTGAAGCCAAGATGTGATTGGCGTGTACCGAGTTGTGGGCTTGTTCATTGAACAGAAACATGCCCTGACATGCCTGGAACGCGTCCGAATATGTTTTCTGCGGTTTTCTGAAACTATACGTATACCTGTGCGCATGACAGGGTTACATTTTGGGCGTGTTCATGCCCGTAGAATGAATGTAATTGGTGCGTGCTAAAGCCATGATGTGATTGGCGTGTACCGAGTTGTGGGCTTGTTCATTGAACAGAAACATGCCCTGACATGCCTGGAACGCGTCCGAATATGTTTTCTGCTGTTTTCTGAAACTATACGTATACCTGTGCGCATGACAGGGTTACATTTTGAATAATGATTGTGATTGGTGCGCGCCGTAACCAAGGCATGACCAGGGTTATATCTGAACACGTTATTCACAAATTATTTGAAAAAAAGATCAATTTGTTCTTTTTGTATAAACACATAAAATGGATGGGTAAAAAAATAAAATAATGCTTAAAAGGACTACCTGGGGTGGGATTCGATCCCCACACCGGCTTATATGCCAATTGGATTTTTAAGTCCAACACCTTAAACAACTCGGCCGCCCTGGTATAGGATTGGTCATGTGAAAATAGAATAATATGAAGTAGTGTAGTAAGGAGATGATTCAGATGGAATTTTAGTTCAGGCGTAGCTAACATTGCGAAGCAATGTACATTTGACGTAGTCAAGCATTAAGGTAATGTCAAAACCAAATAAAAAGCAGACGTATATTTCAACATAAATTAGTTTATTTTATAAAAACAATAGCGTACGACAGTTGAAAAGGTAGAGTTATAAAAATATGTCAGGCAAATAATATCACTTTTATAAAAAAGAGGCATTTAGTGAATATTTACAGAACAAATACACGTACAGATCAAAATATACAGGAACAACATATATTTGCAGCGAAACAATGACAGGCGCCGCCGATATACACAACTCCACAATTACATAGTTAACCAATTTACAACAGGCAATACCATATCAAAGCGTCGTCTCGACAGTGACCGACCTGGGAGTCCAGATAAACTTGGGGAACCTAAAGAAACATTGAGGGGTGTAGAATGTATTTTCTGAAGTGTTAAGGGCTCAGTCACGGGTGAATTATCAGACATATTGTTAAGCATTTTTAAATGGTCCAGACGCTGTCTAGTAGCGGCATTAACAACAATTGTAGACGGCACATTTAACTCAGCCATGGAACCCAGAAAATTGTTCCAACCGGCAGGGGCTTTGCTTGCGGTGATTTATAAAATAAACCTAAAGCACTCCAGGAACACTTGAATTTTTTTATTTACATTTTTTTATATTTCATTCCAAATCGTATCTTAGAACAATATTTTAGAGCAAGCGATAACAACAAACGTTTCGGCCCAACCAAGGCCTTTCTCACAATCGCTGTGTGAGAATAAAAAGAAACAAGGATATAATATATACAGTGAAAGAAATAAGTATTTGATCCCTTGCTGATTTTGTAAGTTTGCCCACTGTCAAAGACATGAACAGTCTAGAATTTTTAGGCTAGGTTAATTTTACCAGTGAGAGATAGATTATATAAAAAAAAATTAAAAAAAATCACATTGTCAAAATTATATATATTTATTTGCATTGTGCACAGAGAAATAAGTATTTGATCCCTTTGGCAAACAAGACTTTAATACTTGGTGGCAAAACCCTTGTTGGCAAGCACAGCAGTCAGACATTTTTAGTAGTTGATGATGAGGTTTGCACACATGTTAGATGGAATTTTGGCCCACTCCTCTTTGCAGATCATCTGTAAATAATTAAGATTTCGAGGCTGTCGCTTGGCAACTCGGATCTTCAGCTCCCTCCATAAGTTTTCGATGGGATTAAGGTCTGGAGACTGGCTAGGCCACTCCATGACCTTAATGTGCTTCTTTTTGAGCCACTCCTTTGTTGCCTTGGCTGTATGTTTCGGGTCATTGTCGTGCTGGAAGACCCAGCCACGAGCCATTTTTAATGTTCTGGTGGAGGGAAGGAGGTTGTCACTCAGGATTTGACGGTACATGGCTCCATCCATTCTTCCATTGATGCGGTGAAGTAGTCCTGTGCCCTTAGAAGAGAAACACCCCCAAAACATAATGTTTCCACCTCCATGCTTGACAGTGGGGACGGTGTTCTTTGGGTCATAGGCAGCATTTCTCTTCCTCCAAAAATGGTGAGTTGAGTTAATGCCAAAGAGCTCAATTTTAGTCTCATCTGACCACAGCACCTTCTCCCAATAACTCTCAGAATCATCCAGATGTTCATTTGCAAACTTCAGACGGGCCTGTACATGTGCCTTCTTGAGCAGGGGGACCTTGCGGGCACTGCAGGATTTTAATCCATTACGGCGTAATGTGTTACCAATGGTTTTCTTGGTGACTGTGGTCCCAGCTGCCTTGAGATCATTAACAAGTTCCCCCGTGTAGTTTTCGGCCGAGCTCTCACCTTCCTCAGGATCAAGGATACCCCACGAGGTGAGATTTTGCATGGAGCCCCAGATCGATGTCGATTGACAGCCATTTTGTATGTCTTCCATTTTCTTACTATTGCACCAACAGTTGTCTCCTTCTCACCCAGCGCCTTACTTATGGTTTTGTAGCCCATTCCAGCCTTGTGCAGGTCTATGATCTTGTCCCTGACATCCTTAGAAAGCTCTTTGGTCTTGCCCATGTTGTAGAGGTTAGAGTCAGACTGATTAATTGAGTCTGTGGACAGGAGTCTTTTATACAGGTGACCATGTAAGACAGCTGTCTTTAATGCAGGCACCAAGTTGATTTGGAGCGTGTAACTGGTCTGGAGGAGGCTGAACTCTTAATGGTTGGTAGGGGATCAAATACTTATTTCTCTGTGCACAATGCAAATAAATATATATAATTTTGAGAATGTTATTTTTTTTTATTTTTTTTTATATAATCTATCTCTCACTGGTAAAATTAACCTAGCCTAAAAATTCTAGACTGTTCATGACTTTGACAGTGGGCAAACTTACAAAATCAGCAAGGGATCAAATACTTATTTCCTCCACTGTATCTCTCAAATAGAAATAAAAAATATAGAGGATACATAAGCAAATTAAATATCTAAAAAAGCAGCGAAACACAATTAAATAATAAATGAACATAGCCATTATAAACAAATGACCATAGACCTGGTCTATAATATATGACGTGTACAGATTAGACTCCTCATTTGTGACAAATGTAAACAAGTAACATATAGATGATTCTTATTTTTAGTTAAATTTCCATTTGAAAATCTATAACAAAACCATTAAAGGTATGCAGATCACAAAGTATATATCGAAGAGGTATTGACAAAAATACATATAAGAACCTGTAGGAGAGGTATTGGCAAAATACCCCTCAGGACCATACCATAAAGTACCGGTAATGCAGAGTAGTGAATAGGGGAGAGGGTAAGGTATAGTGTGAAATAATAAGAAATAATAGAGGCAGGATACAAAAAACCATGATACAGCGTGATAGTGTCAGAAGCGACATACCTGCATGTGATATTGAAGGAAGAGTGGTGTGCAGGCGTCTACCAGACGCTCTAGGTAAGCCAGTGTGACTATGGTTCCTGAACGGATCCAGATATAGGGCGCTAGCTCCTCCTCTTTTTATTCTCCCACAGCGATTGTGAGAAAGGCCTTGGTTGGGCCGAAACATTTGTTGTTATCGCGTGCTCTAAAATATTGTTCTAAGATACTATTTGGAATGAAAAATAAAAAAATTTAAATAAAAAAATTCAAGTGTTCCTGGAGTGCTTTAGGTTTATTTTATAAATCTATAGTGTGCGTACTCAAACCCGAACCTAAATAGCACCAACAAATTGGAGTGCATCCTTACAATTTTGATATAGATTTTGATTGCGGTGATGTTATGGTTCTGTGTAACAGTGCGGATTAAGTCCAGTATATTAGAGCCGGGTATAACACCGCCTTTATAAACAAATTCGCCTATGTCATTCCAGGCGGTAGTCTGCTTGGCTTGTGACATTTTACAGAGTAACAATGCAGCATTTTTCTTATAGCGGTCGTTTACAGAGCTAATAATCTCACTAATCACAGGATCGGCGATGTCCAAAGATTTCAATGGGGTAGATTGTAAAGGCGGCGGCATTGTTGGGTCAGATACATCAGGAGGCATTAAAAGAGTTAAGCGCGTCTTTTCCTGTTTAAGTTGCGTAGTATGCAACAAGTATTTCTGCAGCATAGTGGTATACCTCTTGATCTTTTCATCTTCTAATAAATAGTTTTTTTGGAGTTTCTCAGAAATTTCTGAATCGAGTCTTTGTGTAAACGAAATATGTTTGTCGTCGTTATTGAGAGAATTTCTCTGTAAACGCTCCAAATCGTGTTTAGGAACCATGTACATTTTCTCTGCATATTCCATTATCGGTTAGTCAGAAGTCCAGTCAGCAGAGTTATAGCAAAACCCAGCAGGGAGCCAATAAAACCACTACTACTGCTTAGGGTTTTTATAACATTCTGCCAATTTTTGAGAATACCTACATGGCGCGCTTTTAAGCTCTGCCAATTGCGGCCTATCTGCTCAGACATACCTACAGCCTTCAAAGGATCTTACACGAATGAACATATCCCAGTAAGTCAGCGCCTTTTAGATTTTCTTTTATAAACGTATAAAGAGGGCGTGTCAGGCGTGAAGAGACCGGTTCTTAAACTGTACTCATCAGGAGTTGCAGCCCTTAAATCCACCTTTAAATAACCGTAGGATTTATGGGTCGCGTCTTCAAAAGCCTCTAAAAAGAACTGTGACTTTCCAGGGTACATTTGATGGGCTAAAGTTATTTGTAGTTTGTCCCTGGGGTTTTTAAAAAGAACCATATATTTTGTGTTTAAATTAATAGTGTGACTGCATTTACCTTGACAAAATATATTTTGTACTAGGTACAGGATGCTAAGGTTTCTGTGGTGCACATACTTGGTGAATGCTTTTTAAAGCTCAGTGCTATCGCCGGCAACGTCCATCAGGTCATCAACAATTGTTAAATTAACTTTACTAGGCGGAAACAAATCATCATTGTTAAAAGATTGAGGCAACCCCTCCATAAAATGAATATTGGGTATTGTACATAATAAATTGTCATACCAAGGCTACCAGAAGGAATAAAACCATACAAATGTTATCAGGTCTATGCGACAATGTCGCGCTGTCGTTGCGTAAATGTTGCATAACAAAATAGTTCTTACCTGAATTAGAGGGGCCAGACAGTATGCATGAAAATGGATGTTGTAGTCTTACATCCATTACAATAAAAACTCAATAACTAAAAAGGTATAGTGGTAAAGTCAGATTTGAAAATACGTTTGGTGTATACAAATTTCTGTGTTTTCTGCAAAGGTCGTGTCTCTATCTGCCAATGCCATTTATTTCTGACAATGCCCGTCTGACACACCACAAATTTTTTTTGTTCCTTGGGGTCAGTGTGTAAAGGATAGTCCAACACTAGGTCTTTTAAGCTGTCAAAGTTAATGAGCTCCACATTGGCAGCTTTCAGGGTTATGCCTTCCACTTTTAAAGTCGTCTTACCAGTCGTTAATTTGTATCTGTAAGTCTTGGGGCCTGCAGATACATATTCTGTAATGTAGGTGTTGTTAGACAGTTCACTAGTCAGGTCACCTAGATAATCACCAAACGGAGGATTCCAGTCATCCCTTTTGCTGACAAAAATACCAGAGTCAGTGTCATGGTAGAGGCATCTCTCTTGCAGAGAGTCCAAAACATTGTACAACTCTAGGTGCGCATAAGCGGTTGTAAAGCAAGCGATAAAAACATTTGTATTACGTGCCAAGCTAGGACAAGCTTTTGTGTTCTTCCAACTGATCATGGCTGTCTCATCATCTAAAAAATCCAATGAAGACACCTCGTATTGTTGCAAAAATGTGTAGGCAAAAAGCACATCAAGATTTGTCACAATGCTTGATTTGGAGAAAATTTGCAAAAATTAGCATTTTTCTAAATTTAAATGTATCTGCTTGTAAAATAGATAGTAATACCACACAAAATAGTTACTAGTTAACATTTCCCATATGTCTACTTTAGTTTGGCATCGTTTTTTGAACATTCTTTTATTTTTATAGGACGTTACAAGACTTAGAACTTTAGCAGCGGACCAGTTCAGTTCTGAAGTGGCTTTGAGAGCCTTATATATTAGAAAGTCCCCATAAATTACCCCATTTTGAAAACTGCACCCCTCAAAGTATTCAAAACAGCATTCAGAAAGTGTATTAACCCTTTAGGCGTTTCACAGGAATTAAAGCAAAGTAGAGGTGAAAGTTAAAAATTTCATTTTTTTTTTACAAAATTCATTTATAATACATTTTTTTCTATACCACAGAAGGTTTTACCCAAGAAATGTAACTTATTATTTATTGCCCAGATTCTGCAGTTTTTAGAAATACCCCACATGTGGCCCTAGTGCGGTCATGGACTGAAATACAGGCCTCAGAAGCAAAGGAGCACCTAGTGGATTTTGGGGACTCCTGTCAGGTTTGAAGAGGTCTTGTGGGGCCAAAACAATAAAGACCCCCAAAAGTGACCTCATTTTGGAAACTACACCCCTCAGGGAATTTATCTAGGGGTATAGTTAGCATTTTGAACCCACAGTTTTTTTGCTAAATTTATTTGAATTAGTTTGTGAAGATGAAAATCTCCTTTTTTTCTGAAAAAATTTAGAAATGTTTAATTTTTTCAAGGAATAAAAGAGAAAAAACACCCCAACATATGTAAAGCAATTTCTCCTGATTATAGCAATACCCCATATGTGGTAATAAACTGCTGTTTGGACCCACAGCAGGACTCAGAAGGGAAGGAGCACCATTTGGATTTTGAAATTCTGATTTTGCTGGAATAGTTTTCAGTGCCATGCCGCGTTTGAAATGCACTGGAGGGAACAAAATAGTGGAAACCCCCGGAAAGTTACCCCATTTTGGAAACTACACTCATCAAGGAATTTTTCTAGGGGTAAAGTTAGCATTTTGACCCCACGGTTGTTTTGCTGAATTCATTGGAATTATTCTGTAAAGGTAAAAATCGACTTTTTTTCTGAAAAAAGGTAGGCATTTTTAATTTTTACAAGGAATAAAGGAGAAAAAGCACCCCAACATTTGTAAAACTATTTCTCCCGATTACGGAAATATGCCATATGTGGTAATAAACTGCTGTTTGGACCCACAGCAAGGCTTAGAAGGGAAGGAGCGCTATTTGGCTTTTGGATCTCAAATTTTGCTGAAATGGTTTTTGGGTGCCATGTTGCATTTGCAAAGCCCATGAGAGGCCAAAACAGTGGAAACCCCCCAAAAGTGGAAATTACACCACTTAAAGAATCTATCTAGGGATATAGTGGGCATTTAGACCCCACAAATCTTTTGCAGGATTTATTAGAATTAGGCCGTGAAAATGAATATCAACATTTCTTCCACTAAAATGTTGCATTTTTTTCAATTTCACAAAGGATAAAGGGGGAAAAATCTGCCCAACATTTGTAAAGCAATTTCTCCCGAGTACGGCTATACCCCACGTGTGGTCATAAATGTTTTTTCATTAGAAAGTAATTAACCCTTTCTGGACTGATCCATTTTTTTATTTTCCTTTTTAGTTTTTTCCTCCCCGCTTTCCAAGAGCCACAACTTTTTTTATTTTTCAGTCAATAGAGCGGTATGAGGGCTTATTTATTGAGGGACAAGCGTTCGTTTTCAGTGGTACCATGTTTTCGTACATACAACTTTTTGAACACTTTTTATTAAATTTTTAGGTAGAGCCAAGGTGTCCAAAAAAACAGCGATTTTGCCGGTTTAAATTCTTTATTTTTCACGTGAGACACTCCATACATCACCCCCCACACTACGACATGCTATGTTGTGGTGCGCGAAGGGGTTAATGCGCAGCGCATGGTGCGGAGTGAAAATTAAAATGTTCCACTCATATGCCATTTTAGTGCACTACATGTTGTGCCCAGTTTGTGCCACTGAAGACAAATACCTCATAAAATATTAACCGGGTTCTCCTGGGTATGGCGATGCCATATCTGTGGACGTAAATTGGTGTTTAGGCACGCTGCAGGGCTCAGAAGGGAGGGACGCCATTTGGCTTTTGGGGCACAGAGTTTGCTTGGTAGTTGTTATAATGTGGGGACATATACATCAGGGTATAATAAGAGGGTATAATAATGCAGTAAATAAATAATAATCCGCAGATATGTGGCCGGTGTCGCTGATCTTATCCGCTTTTGGAACACTGCACATTTTGCATCGCCATATTCTGAGAGCCAGAACAGTTTTATTTTTTCTCCACCGGAGCCGTGTGAGGGTTTATTCTTTGCGGGACAATCTGTAGTTTTCATTGGTTCTATTTTGGGGTACCAGAAATTTTTTGGATCACGTTTTATTCCATTTTTTGGCAAGCAAAGTGACCAAAAACCATCAATTCTGACAATGTTTTTTATCTGTTTTTTTATGGCCTTCACCCTGGGCTATAAATGACCATTATACTTTATTCTGCGGGTCGATACGATTACAGCGATACCAGATGTATATAATTTTTTTTAATGTTTTGCAGCGTTTGTGCAATAAAATCACTTATTTATAAAATAAATAAATTTTTGTGTCGCCATATTCTGAGAGCGATAACCTTTTTATTTTTCATTCAAAAAAGCGGTGTAAGGGCTTGTTTTTTGCGGGACGGGATGTAGTTTGTATTGGTATTATTTTGGCGTACATGCGACTTTTTGATCACTTTTTATTGTATATTTTGGGAGGGTTCGTAACCAAAAAATTGTGATTCGGGCACTGTTTTTCGTTTATTTTTTCGCGGTTTTCACCGTGCAGGAAAAATAATATTACAGTTTTATAGTTGGGGTCATTATGAATGCGGCGATACCAAATATGTGTACTTTTTTTAACGTGTTAATTTTTTTCCTATAATAAAAGACTTATTATAGGAAAAAAAGCATTCTTTGTTTATCACTTCTAACTTTTATTTTTACACTTTTTAAAAACATTTTTATTATCTTTTTTTTACTTTTTTTACTTGTCCCACTAGGGGACACTTAGACTTGCAGCTCTGATCGCTGCTAGAACACATTACACTACACACGTAGTGTAATGTGTTCTAACTGTCATTGTGACGTAACACTCACACTGACAGGAAGCATTGGAGGAATGGCCG
The DNA here is from genome assembly GCF_050947455.1 of Rhinoderma darwinii. Taxonomy (NCBI): domain Eukaryota; kingdom Metazoa; phylum Chordata; class Amphibia; order Anura; family Rhinodermatidae; genus Rhinoderma; species Rhinoderma darwinii. Next base: position 17,467 of record NW_027462112.1, read on the forward strand.
GAGGCTGATCCTCCGAGGCTTCCGTACATGGCAACCCGGAAGTCATTGTCTGGCCTCTGGTTGCCATGATAAGGATCGCCAGCCCCCGCAAATACATGTGGGGGGCTGCCGATCCGCAGTAAACCTCACCGATGTGGTGATCGCAATCGACCACCGCATCGCCGCAGCGGTGTAGCGGCGCGCGGCGGTTAATTGTTAAAGCACGGACGTAACTGCACGCCCAGGTGCACGAAGTTACTGCTCACCTGGACGTGCATTTACGCCAAGGTGCGGGAAGGGGTTAATGTAAAATTCAAACAATTTAGTTGTCTATGCTACAAAATGTTAAATTTCAAAAATTTCGCAAAGCGTGTAACCTTTCTTTAAGATCTTTTGAATTTCAATAGTGCACCAAGTACCGGTCAGTGACCGCTCATCATCCGTGTGTATGCAAGGGGTCTTCAGTTCATTAGTAGCACAAGTACGGCACAAGGGGAACAGGAGTTTGTTATTCATTTTAATAGGCAGGACCGGAAAATATAAACCTTGCGGCGGGCAAACTTTTACTCTAGCAAAGCCAAAATGCTTAAAATTATCATAAATGATAACTGGATGGCCGACAGGATACTGCTTAGTTTTGTTGACATAGGGGTACAAACTGGTGAAATCATAGTAGTGTATACGCTCACCAGGGGCAGTTTTGTGGTATAATTTAATAGTGTTGGTACGGCCACCATAAAGAGCATCACGGGGATTCATAGGCTGCGGGAAACTTTTTTCAAGAAGAAAAACTTGTAAGTCTTTGTCCGTCTCTAACATACTAACCCAGTCATGTTCCCACATTTCATGCACCACATAACCGTTACATTTTAGAAAATGTGTTTTGACATTAGTTTTGTGATACAATTGGCCGTAGGTTGTCTGCATCACATTGTTAAAAGCTTTTTCATTGTAGCACAAAGGACAGCCGTGATAAAAACAGCCCTGGAATTCAAAGGCGACCTTAGAGCCGTTAATTAGCGCATAACCATTCAAAAAATATCTATCGACGGAATTCTCACCGCCCTTTAAAGCGTGTTGTTTGTTAATACCCTCCTTATGTTCTACATAAAGTAACCACTGCATAGAAGCCGTTGAAAATCTTTTTTGCCCCTTGTGGTAATTGTCTGATGGTACAATGGCTACGGTGTCTCTAGGTAAAAATTTTAACCTGCACATAGCCATGCATACAGAAGCCAGTGTAGCGAGTAGAAAAGGATCAATCTCTTGTGTTTCTGTGTCAAGTTCACCATCCGCGTTAAATTTAGTTGTCGTTTTTTTTGTCATTTCAATTATACTTTTTCTGTAACATAAGCAAGCATCTTTTAGAATTTTAACATCCTGAATACAGTATTCTTTAAGCTCAGTCTGAAAATCGAATACGTAGTTTTCGTTATCAGCGTACCAAGTCGTGAATTTCACTTTCTCATCAGGCATCATGGTTTCAAAACCATATTGGTCTACAGAAGGCATAGTACCAATGTAATTTTGATTAGCCGCCTTGTTAAAAAAGTGTGGGAAATAACCTTTGGAGCCTGTGAAATCCAACGCCTGTGGTAGCTTACTAAGACTCATGGGCAGGAAATATAAAGAATCGATAAACCTAATTCCTAAATCAGACACTGTGACACAAAGTAATTTACCACCTCTGGCCAATAAGTCCGACATTATGAGCTATAAACGTGTAGCCACGGAAAGCAGTGTCTATGAATTTTTTTACAATATCCTCCAGACACGTTAAAGAGGCTCTGTCACCAGATTATAAATGCTCTATCTCCTACATAATCTGATCGGCGCTGTAATGTAGATAACAACAGTGGTTTTTATTTTGAAAAACGATCATTTTTGAGCAAGTTATGAGCAATTTTAGATTGAGTTTCTTAATGCCCAACTGGGCGTGTTTTTACTTTTGACCAAGTGGGTGTTGTAAGGAGGTGTATGAGGCTGACCAATCCGTGACCAATCAGTGTCATACACTTCTCATTGTTCCAGCCCAGCATGATCCACAGCACAGTGTGATTGTGCAGTGAAAGAAGCTGGGCTGGAACAATGAGAAGTGTTTGATGCTGATTTGACCAAGTGGGTGTTGTAAAGAGGTGTATGAGGCTGACCAAAGTAAAAACACGCCCAGTTGGGCATTAAGAAACTAAATCTAAAATTGCTCATAACTTGCTCAAAAATGATCGTTTTTCAAAATAAAAACCACTGCTGTTATCTACATTACAGCGCCGATCAGATTATGTAGGAGATAGGGCACTTATAATCTGGTGACAGAGCCTCTTTAAGCCGTGAAATTCCCAGGACTTCTCCGAAGCTAACGGTAATGCGTATGCATAATTTGGTATATGTATACCGGTCTCCTGCATACACTCAAAGTCATAAAAAATGTATCTTTCCATCGACTCATCCGGCGTAATTTTTCTCAAATAACAAACATGCCCTTCAAAAGTGTCAATCACGGCGTGGCAAATTTGAAATTCTAAACCTACACATTCGTGCTGGTTTATCTTAGAAACCTATTCGTCGCACGAATCGCAGTATTCCTTAAGTTTACAATCTATTTTTTTCAGGCGGACAAGATTTATGTGGACCTTTAAACAAACGTGTGAACGGCAAAATGTACGGCAGCTGGGACACCTAGGAGACATACCCTTTTCCTCAACACATGTCTTTCTTTGACAAGCTTTACAAAAATAACGTCATGAATGGTTATTTTTGTGATGAAAAGGCGTGTGGCAGTAGTCGCAAAAGTAGTTAAAGCCAAAGAATAATTTTAAGTTTTTGATACCGTAGTAATGCTCTGCATCATGTAATAGAAACAGAACTTTGTCTTTGCAGTGTTTCGAGGTGGAAACAGTGCCATTCACCCTGGTGATGATAATAGATCTTAATGGTCACATTCAAATGCAGGTATGTCGCTAAAACTGACTAACCTGTCATCGGGTATGCCCAAAGTCCTATGCATTTCGGAGGCATCGCCAACAATACAGAGTCCGCAACATTTTCGTTGTCTAAAAGGGCACAGAGACTGGCAGCCAGACATAAATTGTTATCTGCGTTGTATAAAACATAAAGCCAACGTCTCTTTGTTTTAATAATTCGGCTGTAAGGGGTCGATCTAAGCCGTATGCGTGTCATAAAACCGCCGACTCTGTTTCTAACAATTGTAACAACCAGTCTTAATGTCCCATTCCCAATAAGTTCAGCGTTACTCTGCAGTAAATTGACCACAGCATTCAAAAATGAATCTGCATCAAAGGCGTCTATGGTTCTTTTGGTAGAATACAAAGGACCATTGAAGCCATCGCCTGCTAGTCTTAACTGAACAAAATCGTTGTGCCCCACGTCGGCCCTCAGTTGGTTTAAGAGTGCCTGTATAGTGCTATGCACACCGCGGAGGGCCAGATCAAAGAACGGTAAACGGTCTATAGTCGCAAATCTGAAGTGCTGATAATGCTCAACAGCATTAAAATTGACAATATCCCTACGGTACTGGTTGATGAGCTCCAAAACTACAGGCTCTTCTGCAGCACCGTTGGGGTTATTTAATTCATGCTGTACGGGTACTTCAACAACATTCTCTGGCTCAGGAGACTATTGGCGTACGGGTGATGCATCCGGCGCTGTTTCATTATGTGTAGGAGGTGTTAGACATTCTGCCGCTAAAGGCCCAAAATTCTTAGGGGTATTTGTTCTGAAACCTACCTCTTCGTCAATATTTTGTATACTGTATGGCCCTTTTCGGCGTCTAAGAAGTTTTTACCACTTTCTTTACAGACCTACGATACATGTGGTTCGTTGCTTTTACCGCTCTCTTGGCAGACACACTATACCTATAGTTCGTTGGTCGTCTGCGTGTCGTCATCCGTTCTCTACACCATTTAAGGCCGTTCCTAGACATATCTAGTCAGAATTGATTTAGTGCTTTTAAACCTTTGTGAAAATCACCACTACAACTTGTGATTTTTCATTTCAATTCAGAACGTTTAGATCGTTTGAGAGCACCAAAGTCATATAGAACGTGTAAGACCTCGACAAAAGCTCTAGCAATAGCCTTTAAACCCAGCCAGAATTTATATTCATCTACGAGACCCTCTACATCAGAACCGATGGCGGCTGTCTGGGTGAGGTCTGTGCACCATAAATCTATCAACGGTCTTTCGTTTAAGTCAATTCCACAAGCTGTCAGGCTAGCGATGCCACTTTGAAATGCATTTTTGGCAGGGTTAAGGTTTTTTCTAAGTTTTGCGACTCTACAAGTATAAATACCGTTATTAGAGACACTAGGCAACAATAAATCTTCAATAGCCCTTACTGTTTGTTTGATCTCGCTTTTTAAATCAGACCAAAAAACTGTTTCACCAAAGTGCCATTGCATAAATTTATATGGTACTGACTCGCGAGATATATTTCGTTTTGATGCATTTGTTTGACTTGTAGTTATTGATTTACCATATCATGTCTGTACAGATTCGCAATCATATGGACTATCCTTTACACACTGACCCCGAGGAACAAAAAAAAAATTGTGGTGCGTCAGACGGGCATTGTCAGATATAAACGGCATTGGCAGATAGAGACACGACCTTTGCAGAAAACACAGAAATTTGTATACACCAAACGTATTTTCAAATCCGACTTTACCTGTAAAGGATCTGCCAGGCACAGCTTCTGTGTCAACGCCCATATGTAATCAGTCTGCACCTGCTTCTATGTCTGTGAGACTGACTCCATCTTCCACCACTCAGGATGGCAGGCTTAGGAGTGGGAGAGCCTATCACAGCCTGGCCAGACGGAGCTAGCTCCCGCCCTCTGTCTATTTATACCTGCCTTTCCTGTTCCTCCTTGCTTGTGATTCTTCTCTGTTGGTTTCCTGGCCCTGCTGCAGCTTCTTGAACTATTTGTCCCTGCTTCATATTGACCCTGGCTTACTGACTACTCTCCTGCTCTGCGTTTGGTACCTCGTACACTCCTGGTTTGACTCGGCTTGTTCACTACTCTCCTTCTCTGCGTTTGGCACCTCGTACACTCCTGGTTTGACTCGGCTCGTTCACCACTCTTGTTGCGCACAGTGTTGCCGTGGGCAACTCTCCCTTTTTCTGTAATTTTGGGTTTAATCCACGGTTCTCCTCCGTTTCACCTGGTACATGGTTCCTAAACACGATTTGGATCGTTTACAGAGAAATTCTCTCAATAACGACGACAAACATATTTCGTTTACACAAAGACTCGATTCAGAAATTTCTGAGAAACTTCAAAAAAACAATTTATTAGAAGATGAAAAGATCAAGAGGTATACAACTGTGCTGCAGAAATACTTGTTGCACACTAAGCAACTTAAACAGGAAAAGACGAGCTTAAGGGTATGTTCACACGGCTTATTTACGGACGTAATTCAGGCGTTTTACGCCTTGATTTACGTCCGAAAATGCGCCTCGATAGCGTTGGCAAACATCTGCCCATTCATTAGAATGGGTCTTACGATGTTCTGTGCACACGGGCATTTTTTTTACGTCCCGCTGTCAAAAGGCGGGGTGTAAAAAAGACGCCCGGTTCAAAGAAGTGCCTGTCACTTCTTCAGACGTAAATGGAGCCGTCTTCCATGGACTCCATGGAAAACCAGCTCCATTTAACGTCCGTAATGGACGCAGCAAACAGCGCCTCAACATGCCATTACGACTGAAATTACGGAGCTGTTTTCTCCTGAAAACAGCCCCGTAATTTCAGCCGTTACGGACGCTGCCGTGTGAACATACCCTAACTCTTTTAATGCCTCCTGATGTATCTGACCCAACAATGCCGCCGCCTTTACAATCTACCCCATTGAAATCTTTGGACATCGCCGATCCTGTGATTAGTGAGATTATTAGCTCTGTAAACGACCGCTATAAGAAAAATGCTGCATTGTTACTCTGTAAAATGTCACAAGCCAAGCAGACTACTGCCTGGAATGAGAAAGGTGAATTTGTTTATAAAGGCGGTGTTATACCCGGCTCTAATATACTGGACTTAATCCGCACTGTTACACAGAACCGTAACATCACCGCAAGCAAAGTCCCTGCCGGTTGGAACAGTTTTCTGGGTTCCATGGCTGAGTTAAATGTGCCATCTACAATTGCTGTTAATGCAGCTACTAGACAGCGTCTGGACCATTTAAAAATGCTTAACAATATGTCTGATAATTCACCCGTGACTGAGCCCTTAACACTTCAGAAAAGACATTCTACACCCCTCAATGTTTCTTTAGGTTCCCCAAGTTTATCTGGACTCCCAGGTCGGTGACTGTCAAGAAGACGCTTTGATATGGTATTGCCTGTTGTAAATTGGTTAACTATGTAACTGTGGAGTTGTGTATATAGGCGGTGCCTGTCATTGTTTAGCTGCAAATATTTGTTGTTCCTGTGTATTTTGATCTGTACGTGTATTTGTTCTGTAAATATTCACTAAATGCCTCTTTTTTATAAATGTGCCATTATTTGCCTGACATATATTTATAACTCTACCTTTTCAACTGTAGTACGCTTTTGTTTTTATAAAATAAACGAATGTATGTTGAAATATACGTCTGCTTTTTATTTGGTTTTGACATTACCTTAATGGTTGACTATGTCAAATGTACATTGCTTCGCAATGTTAGCTACACCTGAACTAAAATTCCATCTGAATCATCTCCTTAATACACTATTTCCACACAATCTGTCCTATACCAGGGTGCCCAAGTGATTTAAGGCGTTAGCCTTAAAAATCCAATAGACACATAAGCTGGTGTGGTTTCAAATCCCACCCGGGTGTTTTATTTTGTATTTTATTTCTTTACAATAAATTTACCCATCCATTTTATGTGTTTATACAAAAAGAACAAATTGAGCTTTTATTTAAACAATTTGTGAATAACGTGTTCAGATATAACCCTGGTCATGCCTTGGTTACAGGGAGCACCAATCACAATCATTATTCAAAGTGTAACCTTGTCATGCACACAGGTATACTTATAGTTTCAGAAAACCGCAGAAAACATGTTCGGACGCGTTCCAGGCATGTCAGGGCATACTTCTGTTCAATGAACAAGCCCACAACTCAGTACGCACCAATCACATCATGGCTTCAGCGCGCACCAATCACATTCATTCTACGGGCATGAACACGCCCACAATGCCGAATGCGCCAATCACATCTTGACTTCAGCGAGCACCAATCACAATCCTTCTACGTGCGCGTCATATGATGCTGTTCCGGAAGGGGTGGGGTAACCTACCGGACCCGCTAGGGGGTGTGCGACGGAGCCGGTCCCTGCTCTCGTCAGATCGCAGAAGTTACACAGCTTAAGGCCTCGCTAGTACCAGTGTGGGAGACTGTCTGGGAATCCGTGGTGCGGTTGACTTTTTATTATGTCGTTTAGATTTTGTTTCACAATCGATTAAAAAGGACTATGGATTAAAGCATTTAATGTCAATGGCCATTCTAAGCTGAATGTCCCTGCTCTCGTCAGATCGCAGACGTTACACAGCTTAAGGCCTCGCTAGTACCAGTGTGGGAGACTGTCTGGGAATCCGTGGTGCGGTTGACTTTTTATTATGTCGTTTAGATTTTGTTTCACAATAGATTAAATAGGACTATGGATTAAAGCATTTAACGTCAATGGCCATTCTAAGCTGAATGTGCCTGCTCTCGTCAGAACGCAGAAGTTACACAGCTTAAGGCCTCGCTAGTACCAGTGTGGGAGACTGTCTGGGAATCCGTGGTGCGGTTGAATTTTTATTATGTCGTTTAGATTTTGTTTCACAATCGATTAAAAAGGACTATGGATTAAAGCATTTAATGTCAATGGCCATTCTAAGCTGAATGTCCCTGCTCTCGTCAGATCGCAGAAGTTACACAGCTTAAGGCCTCGCTAGTACCAGTGTGGGAGACTGTCTGGGAATCCGTGGTGCGGTTGAATTTTTATTATGTCGTTTAGATTTTGTTTCACAATCGATTAAAAAGGACTATGGATTAAAGCATTTAATGTCAATGGCCATTCTAAGCTGAATGTCCCTGCTCTCGTCAGATCGCAGAAGTTACACAGCTTAAGGCCTCGCTAGTACCAGTGTGGGAGACTGTCTGGGAATCCGTGGTGCAGTTGACTTTTTATTATGTTGTTTAGATGTTGTTTCACAATAGATTAAATAGGACTATGGATTAAAGCATTTAACGTCAATGGCCATTCTAAGCTGAATGTGCCTGCTCTTGTCACATCGCAGAAGTTACACAGCTTAAGGCCTCGCTAGTACCAGTGTGGGAGACTGTCTGGGAATCCGTGGTGCGGTTGAATTTTTATTATGTAGTTTAGATTTTGTTTCACAATCGATTAAAAAAGACTATGGATTAAAGCATTTTATGTCAATGGCCATTCTAAGCTGAATGTCCCTGCTCTCGTCAGATCGCAGAAGTTACACAGCTTAAGGCCTCGCTAGTACCAGTGTGGAAGACTGTCTGGGAATCCGTGGTGCGGTTGCCTTTTTATTATGTCGTTTAGATTTTGTTTCACAATCGATTAAAAAGGACTATGGATTAAAGCATTTAATGTCAATGGCCATTCTAAGTTGAATGTGCCTGCTCTCGTCAGATCGCAGAAGTTACACAGCTTAAGGCCTCGCTAGTACCAGGGTGGGAGACTCTCTGGGAATCCGTGGTGCGGTTGACTTTTTATTATGTCGTTTAGATTTTGTTTCACAATAGATTAAATAGGACTATGGATTAATGCATTTATTGTCAATGGCCATTCTAAACTGAATGTGCCTTCTCTCGTCAGATCGCAGAAGTTACACAGCTTAAGGCCTTGCTAGTACCAGTGTGGGAGACTGTCTGGGAATCCGTGGTGCGGTTGACTTTTTATTATGTCGTTTAGATTTTGTTTCACAATAGATTAAATAGGACTATGGATTAAAGCATTTAACGTCAATGGCCATTCTAAGCTGAATGTGCCTTCTCTCGTCAGATCGCAGAAGTTACACAGCTTAAGGCCTCGCTAGTACCAGTGTGGGAGACTGTCTGGGAATCCGTGGTGCCGGTTGGAACAGTTTTCTGGGTTCCATGGCTGAGTTAAATGTGCCATCTACAATTGCTGTTAATGCAGCTACTAGACAGCATCTGGACCATTTAAAAATGCTTAACAATATGTCTGATAATTCACCCGTGACTGAGCCCTTAACACTTCAGAAAAGACATTCTACACCCCTCAATGTTTCTTTAGGTTCCCCAAGTTTATCTGGACTCCCAGGTCGGTGACTGTCAAGAAGACGCTTTGATATGGTATTGCCTGTTGTAAATTGGTTAACTATGTAACTGTGGAGTTGTGTATATAGGCGGTGCCTGTCATTGTTTAGCTGCAAATATTTGTTGTTCCTGTGTATTTTGATCTGTACGTGTATTTGTTCTGTAAATATTCACTAAATGCCTCTTTTTTATAAATGTGCCATTATTTGCCTGACATATATTTATAACTCTACCTTTTCAACTGTAGTACGCTTTTGTTTTTATAAAATAAACGAATGTATGTTGAAATATACGTCTGCTTTTTATTTGGTTTTGACATTACCTTAATGGTTGACTATGTCAAATGTACATTGCTTCGCAATGTTAGCTACACCTGAACTAAAATTCCATCTGAATCATCTCCTTAATACACTATTTCCACACAATCTGTCCTATACCAGGGTGCCCAAGTGATTTAAGGCGTTAGCCTTAAAAATCCAATAGACACATAAGCTGCTGTGGTTTCAAATCCCACCCGGGTGTTTTATTTTGTATTTTATTTCTTTACAATAAATTTACCAATCCATTTTATGTGTTTATACAAAAAGAACAAATTGAGCTTTTATTTAAACAATTTGTGAATAACGTGTTCAGATATAACCCTGGTCATGCCTTGGTTACAGGGAGCACCAATCACAATCATTATTCAAAGTGTAACCTTGTCATGCACACAGGTATACTTATAGTTTCAGAAAACCGCAGAAAACATGTTCGGACGCGTTCCAGGCATGTCAGGGCATACTTCTGTTCAATGAACAAGCCCACAACTCAGTACGCACCAATCACATCATGGCTTCAGCGCGCACCAATCACATTCATTCTACGGGCATGAACACGCCCACAATGCCGAATGCGCCAATCACATCTTGACTTCAGCGAGCACCAATCACAATCCTTCTACGTGCGCGTCATATGATGCTGTTCCGGAAGGGGTGGGGTAACCTACCGGACCCGCTAGGGGGTGTGCGACGGAGCCGGTCCCTGCTCTCGTCAGATCGCAGAAGTTACACAGCTTAAGGCCTCGCTAGTACCAGTGTGGGAGACTGTCTGGGAATCCGTGGTGCGGTTGACTTTTTATTATGTCGTTTAGATTTTGTTTCACAATCGATTAAAAAGGACTATGGATTAAAGCATTTAATGTCAATGGCCATTCTAAGCTGAATGTCCCTGCTCTCGTCAGATCGCAGACGTTACACAGCTTAAGGCCTCGCTAGTACCAGTGTGGGAGACTGTCTGGGAATCTGTGGTGCGGTTGACTTTTTATTATGTCGTTTAGATTTTGTTTCACAATCGATTAAAAAGGACTATGGATTAAAGCATTTAATGTCAATGGCCATTCTAAGCTGAATGTCCCTGCTCTCGTCAGATCGCAGAAGTTACACAGCTTAAGGCCTCGCTAGTACCAGTGTGGGAGACTGTCTGGGAATCCGTGGTGCGGTTGACTTTTTATTATGTTGTTTAGATTTTGTTTCACAATAGATTAAATAGGACTATGGATAAGGCTTTTAATGTCAATGGCCATTCTAAGGTGAATGTGCCTGCTCTCGTCAGATCGCAGAAGTTACACAGCTTAAGGCCTCGCTAGTACAAGTGTGGGAGACTGTCTGGGAATCCGTGGTGCGGTCGACTTTTTATTATGTCGTTTAGATTTTGTTTCACAATAGATTAAATAGGACTATGGATTAAAGCATTTAACGTCAATCGCCATTCTAAGCTGAATGTGCCTGCTCTCGTCAGAACGCAGAAGTTACTCAGCTTAAGGCCTCGCTAGTACTAGTGTTGGAGACTGTCTGGGAATCCGTGGTGCGGTTGAATTTTTATTATGTCGTTTAGATTTTGTTTCACAATCGATTAAAAAGGACTATGGATTAAAGCATTTAATGTCAATGGCCATTCTAAGCTGAATGTCCCTGCTCTCGTCAGATCGCAGAAGTTACACAGCTTAAGGCCTTGCTAGTACCAGTGTGGGAGACTGTCTGGGAATCCGTGGTGCGGTTGACTTTTTATTATGTTGTTTAGATTTTGTTTCAAAATAGATTAAATAGGACTATGGATTAAAGCATTTAACGTCAATGGCCATTCTAAGCTGAATGTCCCTGCTCTCGTCAGATCGCAGAAGTTACACAGCTTAAGGCCTGGCTAGTACCAGTGTGGGAGACTGTCTGGGAATCCGTGGTGCTGTTGACTTTTTATTATGTCGTTTAGATTTTGTTTCACAATCGATTAAAAAGGACTATGGATTAAAGCATTTAATGTCAATGGCCATTCTAAGCTGAATGTGCCTGCTCTCGTCAGATCGCCGAAGTTACACAGCTTAAGGCCTCGATAGTACCAGTGTGGGAGACTGTCTGGGAACCCGTGGTGCGGCTGCCTTTTTATTATGTCGTTTAGATTGTGTTTCACAATAGATTAAATAAGACTATGGATTAAAGCATTGAACGTCAATGGCCATTCTAAGCTGAATGTGCCTGCTCTCGTCAGAACGCAGAAGTTACACAGCTTAAGGCCTCGCTAGTACCAGTGTGGGAGACTGTCTGGGAATCCGTGGTGCGGTTGACTTTTTATTATGTCGTTTAGATTTTGTTTCACAATCGATTAAAAAGGACTATGGATTAAAGCATTTAATGTCAATGGCCATTCTAAGCTGAATGTGCCTGCTCTCGTCAAATCGCAGAAGTTACACAGCTTAAGGCCTCGCTAGTACCAGTGAGGGAGACTGTCTGGGAATCCGTGGTGCGGTTGACTTTTTATTATGTCGTTTAGATTTTGTTTCACAATCGATTAAAAAGGACTATGGATTAAAGCATTTAATGTCAATGGCCATTCTAAGCTGAATGTGCCTTCTCTCGTCAGATCGCAGAAGTTACACAGCTTAAGGCCTCGCTAGTACTAGTGTCGGAGACTGTCTGGGAATCCGTGGTGCGGTTGACTTTTTATTATGTCGTTTAGTTTTTGTTTCACAATCGATTATAAAGGACTATGGATTAAAGCATTTAATGTCAATGGCCATTCTAAGCTGAATGTCCCTGCTCTCGTCAGATTGCAGAAGTTACACAGCTTAAGGCCTCGCTAGTACCAGTGTGGGAGACTGTCTGGGAATCCGTGGTGCTGTTGACTTTTTATTATGTCGTTTAGATTTTGTTTCACAATCGATTAAAAAGGACTATGGATTAAAGCATTTAATGTCAATGGCCATTCTAAGCTGAATGTGCCTGCTCTCGTTAGATCGCCGAAGTTACACAGCTTAAGGCCTCACTAGTACCAGTGTGGGAGACTGTCTGGGAATCCGTGGTGCGGTTGCCTTTTTATTATGTCGTTTAGATTGTGTTTCACAATAGATTAAATAGGACTATGGATTAAAGCATTGAACGTCAATGGCCATTCTAAGCTGAATGTGCCTGCTCTCGTCAGAACGCAGAAGTTACACAGCTTAAGGCCTCGCTAGTACCAGTGTGGGAGACTGTCTGGGAATCCGTGGTGCGGTTGACTTTTTATTATGTCGTTTAGATTTTGTTTCACAATAGATTAAAAAGGACTATGGATTAAAGCATTTAATGTCAATGGCCATTCTAAGCTGAATGTGCCTGCTCTCGTCAGATCGCAGAAGTTACACAGCTTAAGGCCTCGCTAGTACCAGTGTGGGAGACTGTCTGGGAATCCGTGGTGCGGTTGACTTTTTATTATGTCGTTTAGATTTTGTTTCACAATAGATTAAATAGGACTATGGATTAAAGCATTGAACGTCAATGGCCATTCTAAGCTGAATGTGCCTGCTCTCGTCAGAACGCAGAAGTTACACAGCTTAAGGCCTCGCTAGTACCAGTGTGGGAGACTGTCTGGGAATCCGTGGTGCGGTTGAATTTTTATTATGTCGTTTAGTTTTTGTTTCACAATCGATTATAAAGGACTATGGATTAAAGCATTTAATGTCAATGGCCATTCTAAGCTGAATGTCCCTGCTCTCGTCAGATCGCAGAAGTTACACAGCTTAAGGCCTCGCTAGTACCAGTGTGGGAGACTGTCTGGGAATCCGTGGTGCGGTTGACTTTTTATTATGTTGTTTAGATTTTGTTTCACAATAGATTAAATAGGACTATGGATTAAGGCTTTTAATGTCAATGGCCATTGTAATCTGAATGTGCCTGCTCTTGTCAGATTGCAGAAGTTACACAGCTTAAGGCCTCGCTAGTACCAGTGTGGGAGACTGTCTGGGAATCCGTGGTGCGGTTGACTTTTTATTATGTCGTTTAGATTTTGTTTCACAATCGATTAAAAAGGACTATGGATTAAAGCATTTAATGTCAATGGCCATTCTAAGCTGAATGTGCCTGCTCTCGTCAGATCGCAGAAGTTACACAGCTTAAGGCCTCGCTAGTACCAGTGTGGGAGACTGTCTGGGAATTCGTGGTGCGGTTGACTTTTTATTATGTCGTTTAGATTTTGTTTCACAATCGATTAAAAAGGACTATGGATTAAAGTATTTAATGTCAATGGCCATTCTAAGCTGAATGTGCCTGCTCTCGTCAGATCGCCGAAGTTACACAGCTTAAGTCCTTGCTAGTACCAGTGTGGGAGACTGTCTGGGAATCCGTGGGGCGGTTGACTTTTTATTATGTCGTTTAGATTTTGTTTCACAATAGATTAAATAGGACTATGGATTAAAGCATTGAACGTCAATGGCCATTCTAAGCTGAATGTGCCTGCCCTCGTCAGAACGCAGAAATTACACAGCTTAAGGCCTCGCTAGTACCAGTGTGGGAGACTGTCTGGGAATCCGTGGTGCGGTTGAATTTTTATTATGTCGTTTAGATTTTGTTTCACAATCGATTATAAAGGACTATGGATTAAAGCATTTAATGTCAATGGCCATTCTAAGCTGAATGTCCCTGCTCTCGTCAGATCGCAGAAGTTACACAGCTTAAGGCCTCGCTAGTACCAGTGTGGGAGACTGTCTGGGAATTCGTGGTGCGGTTGACTTTTTATTATGTCGTTTAGATTTTGTTTCACAATAGATTAAATAGGACTATGGATTAAAGCATTTCACGTCAATGGCCATTCTAAGCTGAATGTCCCTGCTCTCGTCAGATCGCAGAAGTTACATAGCTTAAGGCCTCGCTAGTACCAGTGTGGGAGACTGTCTGGAAATCCGTGGTGCGGTTGACTTTTTATTATGTCGTTTAGATTTTGTTTCACAATCGATTAAAAAGGACTATGGATTAAAGCATTTTATGTCAATGGCCATTCTAAGCTGAATGTGCCTGCTCTCGTCAGATCGCAGAAGTTACACAGCTTAAGGCCTCGCTAGTACCAGTGTGGGAGACTGTCTGGGAATCCGTGGTGCGGTTGACTTTTTATTATGTCGTTTAGATTTTGTTTCACAATCGATTAAAAAGGACTATGGATTAAAGTATTTAATGTCAATGGCCATTCTAAGCTGAATGTGCCTGCTCTCGTCAGATCGCCGAAGTTACACAGCTTAAGTCCTTGCTAGTACCAGTGTGGGAGACTGTCTGGGAATCCGTGGGGCGGTTCACTTTTTATTATGTCGTTTAGATTTTGTTTCACAATAGATTAAATAGGACTATGGATTAAAGCATTGAACGTCAATGGCCATTCTAAGCTGAATGTGCCTGCTCTCGTCAGATCGCAGAAGTTACACAGCTTAAGGCCTCGCTAGTACCAGTGTGGGAGACTGTCTGGGAATCCGTGGTGCGGTTGAATTTTTATTATGTCGTTTAGATTTTGTTTCACAATCGATTAAAAAGGACTATGGATTAAAGCATTTAATGTCAATGGCCATTCTAAGCTGAATGTGCCTGCTCTCGTCAGATCGCAGAAGTTACACAGCTTAAGGCCTCGCTAGTAGCAGTGTGGGAGACTGTCTGGGAATCCGTGGTGCGGTTGAATTTTTATTATGTCGTTTAGATTTTGTTTCACAATCGATTAAAAAGGACTATGGATTAAAGCATTTAATGTCAATGGCTATTCTAAGCTGAATGTCCCTGCTCTTGTCAGATCGCAGAAGTTACACAGCTTAAGGCCTCGCTAGTACCAGTGTGGGAGACTGTCTGGGAATCCGTGGTGCGTTTGCCTTTTTATTATGTCGTTTAGATTTTGTTTCACAATCGATTAAAAAGGACTATGGATTAAAGCATTTAATGTCAATGGCCATTCAAAGCTGAATGTCCCTGCTCTCGTCAGATCGCAGAAGTTACACAGCTTAAGGCCTTGCTAGTACCAGTGTGGGAGACTGTCTGGGAATCCGTGGTGCGGTTGACTTTTTATTATGTTGTTTAGATTTTGTTTCACAATAGATTAAATAGGACTATGGATTAAAGCTTTTAATGTCAATGGCCATTCTAAGCTGAATGTGCCTGCTCTCATCAGATCGCAGAAGTTACACAGCTTAAGGCCTCGCTAGTACCAGTGTGGGAGACTGTCTGGGAATCCGTGGTGCGGTTGACTTTTTATTATGTTGTTTAGATTTTGTTTCACAATCGATTAAAAAGGACTATGGAATAAAGCATTTCATGTCAATTGCCGTTCTAAACTGAATGTGCCTGCTCTTGTTAGATCGCAGAAGTTACACAGCTTAACGCCTCGCTAGTACCAGTGTGGGAGACTGTCTGGGAATCCGTGGTGCGGTTGACTTTTTATTATGTCGTTTAGATTTTGTTTCACAATAGATTAAATAGGACTATGGATTAAAGCATTTAACGTCAATGGCCATTCTAAGCTGAATGTCCCTGCTCTCGTCAGATCGCAGAAGTTACACAGCTTAAGGCCTCGCTAGTACCAGTGTGGGAGACTGTCTGGGAATCCGTGGTGCGGTTGACTTCTTATTGTGTCGTTTAGATTTTTTTTCACAATCGATTAAAAAGGACTATGGATTAAAGCATTTAATGTCAATGGCCATTCTAAGCTGAATGTCCCTGCTCTCGTCAGATCGCAGAAGTTACACAGCTTAAGGCCTCGCTAGTACCAGTGTGGGAGACTGTCTGGGAATCCGTGGTGCGGTTGACTTTTTATTATGTCGTTTAGATTTTGTTTCACAATAGATTAAATAGGACTATGGATTAAAGCATTGAACGTCAATGGCCATTCTAAGCTGAATGTGCCTGCTCTCGTCAGAACGCAGAAGTTACACAGCTTAAGGCCTCACTAGTACCAGTGTGGGAGACTGTCTGGGAATCCGTGGTGCGGTTGAATTTTTATTATGTCGTTTAGATTTTGTTTCACAATCGATTAAAAAGGACTATGGATTAAAGCATTTAATGTCAATGGCCATTCTAAGCTGAATGTGCGTCAGATCGCAGAAGTTACACAGCTTAAGGCCTTGCTAGTACTTACGTGGGAGACTGTCTGGGAATCCGTGGGGCGGTTGACTTTTTATTATGTCGTTTAGATTTTGTTTCACAATAGATTAAATAGGACTATGGATTAAAGGATTTAACGTCAATGGCCATTCTAAGCTGATTGTGCCTGCTCTCGTCAGATCGCAGAAGTTACACAGCTTAAGGCCTCGCTAGTACCAGTGTGGGAGACTGTCTGTGAATCCGTGGTGCGGTTGAATTTTTATTATGTCGTTTAGATTTTGTTTCACAATCGATTAAAAAGGACTATGGATTAAAGAATTTAATGTCAATGGCCATTCTAAGCTGAATGTCCCTGCTCTCGTCAGATCGCAGAAGTTACACAGCTTAAGGCCTCGCTAGTACCAGTGTGGGAGACTGTCTGGGAATCCGTGGTGCGGTTGACTATTTATTATGTCGTTTAGATTTTGTTTCACAATCGATTAAAAAGGACTATGGATTAAAGCATTTAATGTCAATGGCCATTCTAAGCTGAATGTGCCTGCTCTCGTCAGATCGCAGAAGTTACACAGCTTAAGGCCTCGCTAGTACCAGTGTGGGAGACTGTCTGGGAATCCGTGGTGCGGTTGACTTTTTATTATGTCGTTTAGATTTTGTTTCACAATAGATTAAATAGGACTATGGATTAAAGCATTTAACGTCAATGGCCATTCTAAGCTGAATGTGCCTGCTCTCGTCAGATCGTAGAAGTTACACAGCTTAAGGCCTCGCTAGTACCAGTGTGGGAGACTGTCTGGGAATCCGTGGTGCGGTTGAATTTTTATTATGTCGTTTAGATTTTGTTTCACAATCGATTAAAAAGGACTATGGATTAAAGCATTTAATGTCAATGGCCATTCTAAGCTGAATGTCCCTGCTCTCGTCAGATCGCAGAAGTTACACAGCTTAAGGCCTCGCTAGTACCAGTGTGGGAGACTGTCTGGGAATCCGTGGTGCGGTTTACTTTTTATTATGTCGTTTAGATTTTGTTTCACAATCGATTAAAAAGGACTATGGATTAAAGCATTTAATGTCAATGGCCATTCTAAGCTGAATGTTCCTGCTCTCGTCAGATCGCAGAAGTTACACAGCTTAAGGCCTCGCTAGTACCAGTGTCGGAGACTTTCTGGGAATCCGTGGTGCGGTTGACTTTTTATTATGTCGTTTAGATTTTGTTTCACAATAGATTAAATAGGACTATGGATTAAAGCATTTAACGTCAATCGCCATTCTAAGCTGAATGTGCCTGCTCTCGTCAGAACGCAGAAGTTACACAGCTTAAGGCCTCGCTAGTACTAGTGTGGGAGACTGTCTGGTAATCCGTGATGCGGTTGAATTTTTATTATGTCGTTTAGATTTTGTTTCACAATCGATTAAAAAGGACTATGGATTAAAGCATTTAATGTCAATGGCCATTCTAAGCTGAATGTCCCTGCTCTCGTCAGATCGCAGAAGTTACACAGCTTAAGGCCTCGCTAGTACCAGTGTGGGAGACTGTCTGGGAATCCATGGTGCGGTTGACTTTTTATTATGTCGTTTAGATTTTGTTTCACAATAGATTAAATAGGACTATGGATTAAAGCATTTAGCGTCAATGGCCATTCTAAGCTGAATGTCCCTGCTCTCGTCAGATCGCAGAAGTTACACAGCTTAAGGCCTCGCTAGTACCAGTGTGGGAGACTGTCTGGGAATCCGTGGTGCGGTTGCCTTTTTATTATGTCGTTTAGATTTTGTTTCACAATCGATTAAAAAGGACTATGGATTAAAGCATTTAATGTCAATGGCCATTCTAAGCTGAATGTGCCTGCTCTCGTCAGATCGCAGAAGTTACACAGCTTAAGGCCTCGCTAGTACCAGTGTGGGAGACTGTCTGGGAATCCGTGGTGCGGTTGAATTTTTATTATGTCGTTTAGATTTTGTTTCACAATCGATTAAAAAGGACTATGGATTAGAGCATTTAATGTCAATGGCCATTCTAAGCTGAATGTGCCTGCTCTCGTCAGATCGCCGAAATTACACAGCTTAAGGCCTCGCTAGTACCAGTGTGGGAGACTGTCTGGGAATCCGTGGTGCGGTTGACTTTTTATTATGTCGTTTAGATTTTGTTTCACAATCGATTAAAAAGGACTATGGATTAAAGCATTTAATGTCAATGGCCATTCTAAGCTGAATGTGCCTGCTCTCGTCAGATCGCCGAAGTTACACAGCTTAAGGCCTCGCTAGTACCAGTGTGGGAGACTGTCTGGGAATCCGTGGTGCGGTTGACTTTTTATTATGTCGTTTAGATTTTGTTTCACAATAGATTAAATAGGACTATGGATTAAAACATTTAACTTCAATGGCCATTCTAAGCTGAATGTGCCTGCTCTCGTCAGATCGCAGAAGTTACACAGCTTAAGACCTCGCTAGTACCAGTGTGGGAGACTGTCTGGGAATCCGTGGTGCGGTTGAATTTTTATTATGTCGTTTAGATTTTGTTTCACAATCGATTAAAAAGGACTATGGATTAAAGCATTTAATGTCAATGGCCATTCTAAGCTGAATGTCCCTGCTCTCGTCAAATCGCAGAAGTTACACAGCTTAAGGCCTCGCTAGTAGCAGTGTGGGAGACTGTCTGGGAATTCGTGGTGCGTTTGCCTTTTTATTATGTCGTTTAGATTTTGTTTCACAATCGATTAAAAAGGACTATGGATTAAAGCATTTAATGTCAATGGCCATTCTAAGCTGAATGTCCCTGCTCTCGGCAGATCGCAGAAGTTACACAGCTTAAGGCCTTGCTAGTACCAGTGTGGGAGACTGTCTGGGAATCCGTGGTGCGGTTGACTTTTTATTATGTTGTTTAGATTTTGTTTCACAATAGATTAAATAGCACTATGGATTAAAGCTTTTAATGTCAATGGCCATTCTAAGCTGAATGTGCCTGCTCTCATCAGATCGCAGAAGTTACACAGCTTAAGGCCTCGCTAGTACCAGTGTGGGAGACTGTCTGGGAATCCGTGGTGCGGTTGACTTTTTATTATGTTGTTTTGATTTTGTTTCACAATCGATTAAAAAGGACTATGGAATAAAGCATTTAATGTCAATGGCCTTTCTAAACTGAATGTGCCTGCTCTCGTTAGATCGCAGAAGTTACACAGCTTAACGCCTCGCTAGTACCAGTGTGGGAGGCTGTCTGGGAATCCGTGGTGCGGTTGACTTTTTATTATGTCGTTTAGATTTTGTTTCACAATAGATGAAATAGGACTATGGATTAAAGCATTTAACGTCAATGGCCATTCTAAGCTGAATGTCCCTGCTCTCGTCAGATCGCAGAAGTTACACAGCTTAAGGCCTCGCTAGTACCAGTGTGGGAGACTGTCTGGGAATCCGTGGTGCGGTTGACTTCTTATTATGTCGTTTAGATTTTTTTTCACAATCGATTAAAAAGGACTATGGATTAAAGCATTTAATGTCAATGGCCATTCTAAGCTGAATGTGCCTGCTCTCGTCAGATCGCAGAAGTTACACAGCTTAAGGCCTCGCTAGTACCAGTGTGGGAGACTGTCTGGGAATCCGTGGTGCGGTTGACTTTTTATTATGTCGTTTAGATTTTGTTTCACAATAGATTAAATAGGACTATGGATTAAAGCATTGAACGTCAATGGCCATTCTAAGCTGAATGTGCCTGCTCTCGTCAGAACGCAGAAGTTACACAGCTTAAGGCCTCGCTAGTACCAGTGTGGGAGACTGTCTGGGAATCCGTGGTGCGGTTGAATTTTTAGTATGTCGTTTAGATTTTGTTTCACAATCGATTAAAAAGGACTATGGATTAAAGCATTTAATGTCAATGGCCATTCTAAGCTGAATGTGCGTCAGATCGCAGAAGTTACACAGCTTAAGGCCTTGCTAGTACTTATGTGGGAGACTGTCTGGGAATCCGTGGGGCGGTTGACTTTTTATTATGTCGTTTAGATTTTGTTTCACAATCGATTAAAAAGGACTATGGATTAAAGAATTTAATGTCAATGGCCATTCTAAGCTGAATGTCCCTGCTCTCGTCAGATCGCAGAAGTTACACAGCTTAAGGCCTCGCTAGTACCAGTGTGGGAGACTGTCTGGGAATCCGTGGTGCGGTTGACTATTTATTATGTCGTTTAGATTTTGTTTCACAATCGATTAAAAAGGACTATGGATTAAAGCATTTAATGTCAATGGCCATTCTAAGCTGAATGTGCCTGCTCTCGTCATATCGCAGAAGTTACACAGCTTAAGGCCTCGCTAGTACCAGTGTGGGAGACTGTCTGGGAATCCGTGGTGCGGTTGACTTTTTATTATGTCGATTAGATTTTGTTTCACAATCGATTAAAAAGGACTATGGATTAAAGCATTTAATGTCAATGGCCATTCTAAGCTGAATGTCCCTGCTCTCGTCAGATCGCAGAAGTTACACAGCTTAAGGCCTCGCTAGTACCAGTGTGGGAGACTGTCTGGGAATCCGTGGTGCGGTTGACTTTTTATTATGTCGTTTAGATTTTGTTTCACAATCGATTAAAAAGGACTATGGATTAAAGCATTTAATGTCAATGGCCATTCTAAGCTGAATGTGCCTGCTCTCGTCAGATCGCCGAAGTTACACAGCTTAAGGCCTCGATAGTACCAGTGTGGGAGACTGTCTGGGAATCCGTGGTGCGGCTGCCTTTTTATTATGTCGTTTAGATTGTGTTTCACAATAGATTAAATAAGACTATGGATTAAAGCATTGAACGTCAATGGCCATTCTAAGCTGAATGTGCCTGCTCTCGTCAGAACGCAGAAGTTACACAGCTTAAGGCCTCGCTAGTACCAGTGTGGGAGACTGTCTGGGAATCCGTGGTGCGGTTGACTTTTTATTATGTCGTTTAGATTTTGTTTCACAATCGATTAAAAAGGACTATGGATTAAAGCATTTAATGTCAATGGCCATTCTAAGCTGAATGTGCCTGCTCTCGTCAAATCGCAGAAGTTACACAGCTTAAGGCCTCGCTAGTACCAGTGTGGGAGACTGTCTGGGAATCCGTGGTGCGGTTGACTTTTTATTATGTCGTTTAGATTTTGTTTCACAATCGATTAAAAAGGACTATGGATTAAAGCATTTAATGTCAATGGCCATTCTAAGCTGAATGTGCCTTCTCTCGTCAGATCGCAGAAGTTACACAGCTTAAGGCCTCGCTAGTACTAGTGTCGGAGACTGTCTGGGAATCCGTGGTGCGGTTGACTTTTTATTATGTCGTTTAGTTTTTGTTTCACAATCGATTATAAAGGACTATGGATTAAAGCATTTAATGTCAATGGCCATTCTAAGCTGAATGTCCCTGCTCTCGTCAGATTGCAGAAGTTACACAGCTTAAGGCCTCGCTAGTACCAGTGTGGGAGACTGTCTGGGAATCCGTGGTGCTGTTGACTTTTTATTATGTCGTTTAGATTTTGTTTCACAATCGATTAAAAAGGACTATGGATTAAAGCATTTAATGTCAATGGCCATTCTAAGCTGAATGTGCCTGCTCTCGTTAGATCGCCGAAGTTGCACAGCTTAAGGCCTCACTAGTACCAGTGTGGGAGACTGTCTGGGAATCCGTGGTGCGGTTGCCTTTTTATTATGTCGTTTAGATTGTGTTTCACAATAGATTAAATAGGACTATGGATTAAAGCATTGAACGTCAATGGCCATTCTAAGCTGAATGTGCCTGCTCTCGTCAGAACGCAGAAGTTACACAGCTTAAGGCCTCGCTAGTACCAGTGTGGGAGACTGTCTGGGAATCCGTGGTGCGGTTGACTTTTTATTATGTCGTTTAGATTTTGTTTCACAATAGATTAAAAAGGACTATGGATTAAAGCATTTAATGTCAATGGCCATTCTAAGCTGAATGTGCCTGCTCTCGTCAGATCGCAGAAGTTACACAGCTTAAGGCCTCGCTAGTACTAGTGTGGGAGACTGTCTGGGAATCCGTGGTGCGGTTGACTTTTTATTATGTCGTTTAGATTTTGTTTCACAATAGATTAAATAGGACTATGGATTAAAGCATTGAACGTCAATGGCCATTCTAAGCTGAATGTGCCTGCTCTCGTCAGAACGCAGAAGTTACACAGCTTAAGGCCTCGCTAGTACCAGTGTGGGAGACTGTCTGGGAATCCGTGGTGCGGTTGAATTTTTATTATGTCGTTTAGTTTTTGTTTCACAATCGATTATAAAGGACTATGGATTAAAGCATTTAATGTCAATGGCCATTCTAAGCTGAATGTCCCTGCTCTCGTCAGATCGCAGAAGTTACACAGCTTAAGGCCTCGCTAGTACCAGTGTGGGAGACTGTCTGGGAATCCGTGGTGCGGTTGACTTTTTATTATGTTGTTTAGATTTTGTTTCACAATAGATTAAATAGGACTATGGATTAAGGCTTTTAATGTCAATGGCCATTGTAATCTGAATGTGCCTGCTCTTGTCAGATTGCAGAAGTTACACAGCTTAAGGCCTCGCTAGTACCAGTGTGGGAGACTGTCTGGGAATTCGTGGTGCGGTTGACTTTTTATTATGTCGTTTAGATTTTGTTTCACAATCGATTAAAAAGGACTATGGATTAAAGTATTTAATGTCAATGGCCATTCTAAGATGAATGTGCCTGCTCTCGTCAGATCGCCGAAGTTACACAGCTTAAGTCCTTGCTAGTACCAGTGTGGGAGACTGTCTGGGAATCCGTGGGGCGGTTGACTTTTTATTATGTCGTTTAGATTTTGTTTCACAATAGATTAAATAGGACTATGGATTAAAGCATTGAACGTCAATGGCCATTCTAAGCTGAATGTGCCTGCCCTCGTCAGAACGCAGAAATTACACAGCTTAAGGCCTCGCTAGTACCAGTGTGGGAGACTGTCTGGGAATCCGTGGTGCGGTTGAATTTTTATTATGTCGTTTAGATTTTGTTTCACAATCGATTATAAAGGACTATGGATTAAAGCATTTAATGTCAATGGCCATTCTAAGCTGAATGTCCCTGCTCTCGTCAGATCGCAGAAGTTACACAGCTTAAGGCCTCGCTAGTACCAGTGTGGGAGACTGTCTGGGAATTCGTGGTGCGGTTGACTTTTTATTATGTCGTTTAGATTTTGTTTCACAATAGATTAAATAGGACTATGGATTAAAGCATTTCACGTCAATGGCCATTCTAAGCTGAATGTCCCTGCTCTCGTCAGATCGCAGAAGTTACATAGCTTAAGGCCTCGCTAGTACCAGTGTGGGAGACTGTCTGGAAATCCGTGGTGCGGTTGACTTTTTATTATGTCGTTTAGATTTTGTTTCACAATCGATTAAAAAGGACTATGGATTAAAGCATTTTATGTCAATGGCCATTCTAAGCTGAATGTGCCTGCTCTCGTCAGATCGCAGAAGTTACACAGCTTAAGGCCTCGCTAGTACCAGTGTGGGAGACTGTCTGGGAATCCGTGGTGCGGTTGACTTTTTATTATGTCGTTTAGATTTTGTTTCACAATCGATTAAAAAGGACTATGGATTAAAGTATTTAATGTCAATGGCCATTCTAAGCTGAATGTGCCTGCTCTCGTCAGATCGCCGAAGTTACACAGCTTAAGTCCTTGCTAGTACCAGTGTGGGAGACTGTCTGGGAATCCGTGGGGCGGTTCACTTTTTATTATGTCGTTTAGATTTTGTTTCACAATAGATTAAATAGGACTATGGATTAAAGCATTGAACGTCAATGGCCATTCTAAGCTGAATGTGCCTGCTCTCGTCAGATCGCAGAAGTTACACAGCTTAAGGCCTCGCTAGTACCAGTGTGGGAGACTGTCTGGGAATCCGTGGTGCGGTTGAATTTTTATTATGTCGTTTAGATTTTGTTTCACAATCGATTAAAAAGGACTATGGATTAAAGCATTTAATGTCAATGGCCATTCTAAGCTGAATGTGCCTGCTCTCGTCAGATCGCAGAAGTTACACAGCTTAAGGCCTCGCTAGTAGCAGTGTGGGAGACTGTCTGGGAATCCGTGGTGCGGTTGAATTTTTATTATGTCGTTTAGATTTTGTTTCACAATCGATTAAAAAGGACTATGGATTAAAGCATTTAATGTCAATGGCTATTCTAAGCTGAATGTCCCTGCTCTTGTCAGATCGCAGAAGTTACACAGCTTAAGGCCTCGCTAGTACCAGTGTGGGAGACTGTCTGGGAATCCGTGGTGCGTTTGCCTTTTTATTATGTCGTTTAGATTTTGTTTCACAATCGATTAAAAAGGACTATGGATTAAAGCATTTAATGTCAATGGCCATTCAAAGCTGAATGTCCCTGCTCTCGTCAGATCGCAGAAGTTACACAGCTTAAGGCCTTGCTAGTACTAGTGTGGGAGACTGTCTGGGAATCCGTGGTGCGGTTGACTTTTTATTATGTTGTTTAGATTTTGTTTCACAATAGATTAAATAGGACTATGGATTAAAGCTTTTAATGTCAATGGCCATTCTAAGCTGAATGTGCCTGCTCTCATCAGATCGCAGAAGTTACACAGCTTAAGGCCTCGCTAGTACCAGTGTGGGAGACTGTCTGGGAATCCGTGGTGCGGTTGACTTTTTATTATGTTGTTTAGATTTTGTTTCACAATCGATTAAAAAGGACTATGGAATAAAGCATTTCATGTCAATTGCCGTTCTAAACTGAATGTGCCTGCTCTCGTTAGATCGCAGAAGTTACACAGCTTAACGCCTCGCTAGTACCAGTGTGGGAGACTGTCTGGGAATCCGTGGTGCGGTTGACTTTTTATTATGTCGTTTAGATTTTGTTTCACAATAGATTAAATAGGACTATGGATTAAAGCATTTAACGTCAATGGCCATTCTAAGCTGAATGTCCCTGCTCTCGTCAGATCGCAGAAGTTACACAGCTTAAGGCCTCGCTAGTACCAGTGTGGGAGACTGTCTGGGAATCCGTGGTGCGGTTGACTTCTTATTGTGTCGTTTAGATTTTTTTTCACAATCGATTAAAAAGGACTATGGATTAAAGCATTTAATGTCAATGGCCATTCTAAGCTGAATGTCCCTGCTCTCGTCAGATCGCAGAAGTTACACAGCTTAAGGCCTCGCTAGTACCAGTGTGGGAGACTGTCTGGGAATCCGTGGTGCGGTTGACTTTTTATTATGTCGTTTAGATTTTGTTTCACAATAGATTAAATAGGACTATGGATTAAAGCATTGAACGTCAATGGCCATTCTAAGCTGAATGTGCCTGCTCTCGTCAGAACGCAGAAGTTACACAGCTTAAGGCCTCACTAGTACCAGTGTGGGAGACTGTCTGGGAATCCGTGGTGCGGTTGAATTTTTATTATGTCGTTTAGATTTTGTTTCACAATCGATTAAAAAGGACTATGGATTAAAGCATTTAATGTCAATGGCCATTCTAAGCTGAATGTGCGTCAGATCGCAGAAGTTACACAGCTTAAGGCCTTGCTAGTACTTACGTGGGAGACTGTCTGGGAATCCGTGGGGCGGTTGACTTTTTATTATGTCGTTTAGATTTTGTTTCACAATAGATTAAATAGGACTATGGATTAAAGGATTTAACGTCAATGGCCATTCTAAGCTGATTGTGCCTGCTCTCGTCAGATCGCAGAAGTTACACAGCTTAAGGCCTCGCTAGTACTAGTGTGGGAGACTGTCTGTGAATCCGTGGTGCGGTTGAATTTTTATTATGTCGTTTAGATTTTGTTTCACAATCGATTAAAAAGGACTATGGATTAAAGAATTTAATGTCAATGGCCATTCTAAGCTGAATGTCCCTGCTCTCGTCAGATCGCAGAAGTTACACAGCTTAAGGCCTCGCTAGTACCAGTGTGGGAGACTGTCTGGGAATCCGTGGTGCGGTTGACTATTTATTATGTCGTTTAGATTTTGTTTCACAATCGATTAAAAAGGACTATGGATTAAAGCATTTAATGTCAATGGCCATTCTAAGCTGAATGTGCCTGCTCTCGTCAGATCGCAGAAGTTACACAGCTTAAGGCCTCGCTAGTACCAGTGTGGGGAGACTGTCTGGGAATCCGTGGTGCGGTTGACTTTTTATTATGTCGTTTAGATTTTGTTTCACAATAGATTAAATAGGACTATGGATTAAAGCATTTAACGTCAATGGCCATTCTAAGCTGAATGTGCCTGCTCTCGTCAGATCGTAGAAGTTACACAGCTTAAGGCCTCGCTAGTACCAGTGTGGGAGACTGTCTGGGAATCCGTGGTGCGGTTGAATTTTTATTATGTCGTTTAGATTTTGTTTCACAATCGATTAAAAAGGACTATGGATTAAAGCATTTAATGTCAATGGCCATTCTAAGCTGAATGTCCCTGCTCTCGTCAGATCGCAGAAGTTACACAGCTTAAGGCCTCGCTAGTACCAGTGTGGGAGACTGTCTGGGAATCCGTGGTGCGGTTTACTTTTTATTATGTCGTTTAGATTTTGTTTCACAATCGATTAAAAAGGACTATGGATTATAGCATTTAATGTCAATGGCCATTCTAAGCTGAATGTTCCTGCTCTCGTCAGATCGCAGAAGTTACACAGCTTAAGGCCTCGCTAGTACCAGTGTCGGAGACTTTCTGGGAATCCGTGGGTGCGGTTGACTTTTTATTATGTCGTTTAGATTTTGTTTCACAATAGATTAAATAGGACTATGGATTAAAGCATTTAACGTCAATCGCCATTCTAAGCTGAATGTGCCTGCTCTCGTCAGAACGCAGAAGTTACACAGCTTAAGGCCTCGCTAGTACTAGTGTGGGAGACTGTCTGGTAATCCGTGATGCGGTTGAATTTTTATTATGTCGTTTAGATTTTGTTTCACAATCGATTAAAAAGGACTATGGATTAAAGCATTTAATGTCAATGGCCATTCTAAGCTGAATGTCCCTGCTCTCGTCAGATCGCAGAAGTTACACAGCTTAAGGCCTCGCTAGTACCAGTGTGGGAGACTGTCTGGGAATCCATGGTGCGGTTGACTTTTTATTATGTCGTTTAGATTTTGTTTCACAATAGATTAAATAGGACTATGGATTAAAGCATTTAGCGTCAATGGCCATTCTAAGCTGAATGTCCCTGCTCTCGTCAGATCGCAGAAGTTACACAGCTTAAGGCCTCGCTAGTACCAGTGTGGGAGACTGTCTGGGAATCCGTGGTGCGGTTGACTTTTTATTATGTCGTTTAGATTTTGTTTCACAATCGATTAAAAAGGACTATGGATTAAAGCATTTAATGTCAATGGCCATTCTAAGCTGAATGTGCCTGCTCTCGTCAGATCGCAGAAGTTACACAGCTTAAGGCCTCGCTAGTACCAGTGTGGGAGACTGTCTGGGAATCCGTGGTGCGGTTGAATTTTTATTATGTCGTTTAGATTTTGTTTCACAATCGATTAAAAAGGACTATGGATTAGAGCATTTAATGTCAATGGCCATTCTAAGCTGAATGTGCCTGCTCTCGTCAGATCGCCGAAATTACACAGCTTAAGGCCTCGCTAGTACCAGTGTGGGAGACTGTCTGGGAATCCGTGGTGCGGTTGACTTTTTATTATGTCGTTTAGATTTTGTTTCACAATCGATTAAAAAGGACTATGGATTAAAGCATTTAATGTCAATGGCCATTCTAAGCTGAATGTGCCTGCTCTCGTCAGATCGCCGAAGTTACACAGCTTAAGGCCTCGCTAGTACCAGTGTGGGAGACTGTCTGGGAATCCGTGGTGCGGTTGACTTTTTATTATGTCGTTTAGATTTTGTTTCACAATAGATTAAATAGGACTATGGATTAAAACATTTAACTTCAATGGCCATTCTAAGCTGAATGTGCCTGCTCTCGTCAGATCGCAGAAGTTACACAGCTTAAGACCTCGCTAGTACCAGTGTGGGAGACTGTCTGGGAATCCGTGGTGCGGTTGAATTTTTATTATGTCGTTTAGATTTTGTTTCACAATCGATTAAAAAGGACTATGGATTAAAGCATTTAATGTCAATGGCCATTCTAAGCTGAATGTCCCTGCTCTCGTCAAATCGCAGAAGTTACACAGCTTAAGGCCTCGCTAGTAGCAGTGTGGGAGACTGTCTGGGAATTCGTGGTGCGTTTGCCTTTTTATTATGTCGTTTAGATTTTGTTTCACAATCGATTAAAAAGGACTATGGATTAAAGCATTTAATGTCAATGGCCATTCTAAGCTGAATGTCCCTGCTCTCGGCAGATCGCAGAAGTTACACAGCTTAAGGCCTTGCTAGTACCAGTGTGGGAGACTGTCTGGGAATCCGTGGTGCGGTTGACTTTTTATTATGTTGTTTAGATTTTGTTTCACAATAGATTAAATAGCACTATGGATTAAAGCTTTTAATGTCAATGGCCATTCTAAGCTGAATGTGCCTGCTCTCATCAGATCGCAGAAGTTACACAGCTTAAGGCCTCGCTAGTACCAGTGTGGGAGACTGTCTGGGAATCCGTGGTGCGGTTGACTTTTTATTATGTTGTTTTGATTTTGTTTCACAATCGATTAAAAAGGACTATGGAATAAAGCATTTAATGTCAATGGCCTTTCTAAACTGAATGTGCCTGCTCTCGTTAGATCGCAGAAGTTACACAGCTTAACGCCTCGCTAGTACCAGTGTGGGAGGCTGTCTGGGAATCCGTGGTGCGGTTGACTTTTTATTATGTCGTTTAGATTTTGTTTCACAATAGATGAAATAGGACTATGGATTAAAGCATTTAACGTCAATGGCCATTCTAAGCTGAATGTCCCTGCTCTCGTCAGATCGCAGAAGTTACACAGCTTAAGGCCTCGCTAGTACCAGTGTGGGAGACTGTCTGGGAATCCGTGGTGCGGTTGACTTCTTATTATGTCGTTTAGATTTTTTTTCACAATCGATTAAAAAGGACTATGGATTAAAGCATTTAATGTCAATGGCCATTCTAAGCTGAATGTGCCTGCTCTCGTCAGATCGCAGAAGTTACACAGCTTAAGGCCTCGCTAGTACCAGTGTGGGAGACTGTCTGGGAATCCGTGGTGCGGTTGACTTTTTATTATGTCGTTTAGATTTTGTTTCACAATAGATTAAATAGGACTATGGATTAAAGCATTGAACGTCAATGGCCATTCTAAGCTGAATGTGCCTGCTCTCGTCAGAACGCAGAAGTTACACAGCTTAAGGCCTCGCTAGTACCAGTGTGGGAGACTGTCTGGGAATCCGTGGTGCGGTTGAATTTTTAGTATGTCGTTTAGATTTTGTTTCACAATCGATTAAAAAGGACTATGGATTAAAGCATTTAATGTCAATGGCCATTCTAAGCTGAATGTGCGTCAGATCGCAGAAGTTACACAGCTTAAGGCCTTGCTAGTACTTATGTGGGAGACTGTCTGGGAATCCGTGGGGCGGTTGACTTTTTATTATGTCGTTTAGATTTTGTTTCACAATCGATTAAAAAGGACTATGGATTAAAGAATTTAATGTCAATGGCCATTCTAAGCTGAATGTCCCTGCTCTCGTCAGATCGCAGAAGTTACACAGCTTAAGGCCTCGCTAGTACCAGTGTGGGAGACTGTCTGGGAATCCGTGGTGCGGTTGACTATTTATTATGTCGTTTAGATTTTGTTTCACAATCGATTAAAAAGGACTATGGATTAAAGCATTTAATGTCAATGGCCATTCTAAGCTGAATGTGCCTGCTCTCGTCATATCGCAGAAGTTACACAGCTTAAGGCCTCGCTAGTACCAGTGTGGGAGACTGTCTGGGAATCCGTGGTGCGGTTGACTTTTTATTATGTCGATTAGATTTTGTTTCACAATCGATTAAAAAGGACTATGGATTAAAGCATTTAATGTCAATGGCCATTCTAAGCTGAATGTCCCTGCTCTCGTCAGATCGCAGAAGTTACACAGCTTAAGGCCTCGCTAGTACCAGTGTGGGAGACTGTCTGGGAATCCGTGGTGCGGTTGACTTTTTATTATGTCGTTTAGATTTTGTTTCACAATCGATTAAAAAGGACTATGGATTAAAGCATTTAATGTCAATGGCCATTCTAAGCTGAATGTGCCTGCTCTCGTC
>NW_027462113.1:0-48151 GCF_050947455.1 Rhinoderma darwinii
CACATGATAGTGATTATACAGGTCTATATAGTGATGATATACAGTGTACACATGATAGTGATTATACAGGTCTATATAGTGATGATATACAGTGCACACATGATAGTGATTATACAGGTCTATATAGTGATGATATACAGTATACACATGACAGTGATTATAAAGGTCTATATAGTGATGATATACAGTGTACACATGATAGTGATTATAAAGGTCTATATAGTGATGATATACAGTGTACACATGATAGTGATTATACAGGTCTATATAGTGATGATATACAGTGTATACATGATAGTGATTATACAGCTCTATATAGTGATGATATACAGTGTACACATGATAGTGATTATACAGCTCTATATAGTGATGATATACAGTGTACACATGATAGTGATTATACAGCTCTATATAGTGATGATATACAGTGTACACATGATAGTGATTATACAGGTCTATATAGTGATGATATACAGTGTACACATGATAGTGATTATACAGCTCTATATAGTGATGATATACAGTGTACACATGATAGTGATTATACAGCTCTATATAGTGATGATATACAGTGTACACATGATAGTGATTATACAGGTCTATATAGTGATGATATACAGTGCACACATGATAGTGATTATACAGGTCTATATAGTGATAATATACAGTGCACACATGATAGTGATTATACAGCTCTATATAGTGATGATATACAGTGTACACATGATAGTGATTATACAGCTCTATATAGTGATGATATACAGTGTACACATGATAGTGATTATACAGCTCTATATAGTGATGATATACAGTGCACACATGATAGTGATAATACAGGTCTATATAGTGATGATATACAGTGTACACATGATAGTGATTATACAGCTCTATATAGTGATGATATACAGTGTACACATGATAGTGATTATACAGCTCTATATAGTGATGATATACAGTGTACACATGATATTGATTATACAGCTCTATATAGTGATGATATACAGTGCACACATGATAGTGATTATACAGCTCTATATAGTGATGATATACAGTGTACACATGATAGTGATTATATCAGGTCTATATAGTGATGATATACAGTGTACACATGATGGTGATTATACAGGTCTATATAGTGATGATATACAGTGTATACATGATAGTGATTATACAGCTCTATATAGTGATGATATACAGTGTATACATGATAGTGATTATACAGCTCTATATAGTGATGATATACAGTGTACACATGATAGTGATTATACAGCTCTATATAGTGATGATATACAGTGTACACATGATAGTGATTATACAGGTCTATATAGTGATGATATACAGTGTACACATGATAGTGATTATACAGCTCTATATAGTGATGATATACAGTGTACACATGATAGTGATTATACAGCTCTATATAGTGATGATATACAGTGCACACATGTTAGTGATTATACAGCTCTATATAGTGATGATATACAGTGTACACATGATAGTGATTATACAGCTCTATATAGTGATGATATACAGTGTACACATGATAGTGATTATACAGCTCTATATAGTGATGGTATACAGTGTACACATGATAGTGATTATACAGGTCTATATGGTGATGATATACAGTGCACACATGATAGTGATTATACAGGTCTATATAGTGATGATATACAGTGTACACATGATAGTGATTATACAGGTCTATATAGTGATGATATACAGTGCACACATGATAGTGATTATACAGCTCTATATAGTAATGATATACAGTGCACACATGATAGTGATTATACAGCTCTATATAGTGATGATATACAGTGCACACATGATCGTGATTATACAGCTCTATATAGTGATGATATACAGTGCACACATGATAGTGATTATACAGGTCTATATAGTGATGATATACAGTATACACATGACAGTGATTATACAGGTCTATATAGTGATGATATACATTGTACACATGATAGTGATTATACAGGTCTATATAGTGATGATATACAGTGTATACATGATAGTGATTATACAGCTCTATATAGTGATGATATACAGTGCACACATGATAGTGATTATACAGCTCTATATAGTGATGATATACAGTGCACACATGATAGTGATTATACAGCTCTATATAGTGATGATATACAGTGTACACATGATAGTGATTATATCAGGTCTATATAGTGATGATATACAGTGTACACATGATGGTGATTATACAGGTCTATATAGTGATGATATACAGTGTATACATGATAGTGATTATACAGCTCTATACAGTGATGATATACAGTGTACACATGATAGTGATTATACAGCTCTATATAGTGATGATATACAGTGTACACATGATAGTGATTATACAGCTCTATATAGTGATGATATACAGTGCACACATGATAGTGATTATACAGCTCTATATAGTGATGATATACAGTGTACACATGATAGTGATTATATCAGGTCTATATAGTGATGATATACAGTGTACACATGATGGTGATTATACAGGTCTATATAGTGATGATATACAGTGTATACATGATAGTGATTATACAGCTCTATATAGTGATGATATACAGTGTATACATGATAGTGATTATACAGCTCTATATAGTGATGATATACAATGTACACATGATAGTGATTATACAGCTCTATATAGTGATGATATACAGTGTACACATGATAGTGATTATACAGGTCTATATGGGGATGATATACAGTATACACATGATAGTGATTATACAGGTCTATATAGTGATGATATACAGTGTACACATGATAGTGATTATACAGGTCTATATAGTGATGATATACAGTGTACACATGATAGTGATTATACAGGTCTATATAGTGATGATATACAGTGTACACATGATAGTGATTATACAGCTCTATATAGTGATGATATACAGTGTACACATGATAGTGATTATACAGCTCTATATAGTGATGATATACAGTGCACACATGTTAGTGATTATACAGCTCTATATAGTGATGATATACAGTGTACACATGATAGTGATTATACAGCTCTATATAGTGATGATATACAGTGTACACATGATAGTGATTATACAGCTCTATATAGTGATGGTATACAGTGTACACATGATAGTGATTATACAGGTCTATATGGTGATGATATACAGTGCACACATGATAGTGATTATACAGGTCTATATAGTGATGATATACAGTGTACACATGATAGTGATTATACAGGTCTATATAGTGATGATATACAGTGCACACATGATAGTGATTATACAGCTCTATATAGTGATGATATACAGTGTACACATGATAGTGATTATACAGCTCTATATAGTGATGATATACAGTGTACACATGATAGTGATTATACAGCTCTATATAGTGATGATATATACAGTGTACACATGATAGTGATTATACAGCTCTATATAGTGATTATACCGGTCTATATAGTGATGATATACAGTGTACACATGATAGTGATTATACAGCTCTATATAGTGATGATATACAGTGTACACATGATAGTGATTATACAGGTCTATATAGTGATGATATACAGTGCACACATGATAGTGATTATACAGCTCTATATAGTGATGATATACAGTGCACACATGATAGTGATTATACAGGTCTATATAGTGATGATATACAGTGTACACATGATAGTGATTATACAGGTCTATATAGTGATGATATACAGTGCACACATGATAGTGATTATACAGGTCTATATAGTGATGATATACAGTATACACATGACAGTGATTATACAGCTCTATATAGTGATGATATACAGTGTACACATGATAGTGATTATACAGCTCTATATAGTGATGATATACAGTGCACACATGATAGTGATTATACAGCTCTATATAGTGATGATATACAGTGCACACATGATAGTGATTATACAGCTCTATATAGTGATGATATACAGTGTACACATGATAGTGATTATACAGGTCTATATAGTGATAATATACAGTGCACACATGATAGTGATTATACAGCTCTATATAGTGATGATATACAGTGTACACATGATAGTGATTATACAGCTCTATATAGTGATGATATACAGTGTACACATGATAGTGATTATACAGCTCTATATAGTGATGATATACAGTGCACACATGATAGTGATTATACAGCTCTATATAGTGATGATATACAGTGTACACATGATAGTGATTATACAGCTCTATATAGTGATGATATACAGTGTACACATGATAGTGATTATACAGCTCTATATAGTGATGATATACAGTGTACACATGATAGTGATTATACAGCTCTATATAGTAATGATATACAGTGCACACATGATAGTGATTATACAGCTCTATATAGTGATGATATACAGTGCACACATGATCGTGATTATACAGCTCTATATAGTGATGATATACAGTGCACACATGATAGTGATTATACAGGTCTATATAGTGATGATATGCAGTATACACGACAGTGATTATACAGGTCTATATAGTGATGATATACATTGTACACATGATAGTGATTATACAGGTCTATATAGTGATGATATACAGTGTATACATGATAGTGATTATACAGCTCTATATAGTGATGATATACAGTGTACACATGATAGTGATTATACAGCTCTATATAGTGATGATATACAGTTCACACGTGATAGTGATTATACAGCTCTATATAGTCATGATATACAGTGCACACATGATAGTGATTATACAGCTTTATATAGTGATGATATACAGTGTACACATGATAGTGATTATACAGCTCTATATAGTGATGATATACAGTGTACACATGATAGTGATTATACAGGTCTATATGGTGATGATATACAGTGTACACATGATAGTGATTATACAGCTCTATATAGTGATGATATACAGTATACACATGACAGTGATTATACAGCTCTATATAGTGATGATATACAGTGTACACATGATAGTGATTATACAGCTCTATATAGTGATGATATACAGTGCACACATGATAGTGATTATACAGCTCTATATAGTGATGATATACAGTGCACACATGATAGTGATTATACAGCTCTATATAGTGATGATATACAGTGTACACATGATAGTGATTATACAGGTCTATATAGTGATAATATACAGTGCACACATGATAGTGATTATACAGCTCTAAATAGTGATGATATACAGTGTACACATGATAGTGATTATACAGCTCTATATAGTGATGATATACAGTGTACACATGATAGTGATTATACAGCTCTATATAGTGATGATATACAGTGCACACATGATAGTGATTATACAGCTCTATATGGTGATGATATACAGTGTACACATGATAGTGATTATACAGCTCTATATAGTGATGATATACAGTGTACACATGATAGTGATTATACAGCTCTATATAGTGATGATATACAGTGTACACATGATAGTGATTATACAGCTCTATATAGTAATGATATACAGTGCACACATGATAGTGATTATACAGCTCTATATAGTGATGATATACAGTGCACACATGATCGTGATTATACAGCTCTATATAGTGATGATATACAGTGCACACATGATAGTGATTATACAGGTCTATATAGTGATGATATACAGTATACACGACAGTGATTATACAGGTCTATATAGTGATGATATACATTGTACACATGATAGTGATTATACAGGTCTATATAGTGATGATATACAGTGTATACATGATAGTGATTATACAGCTCTATATAGTGATGATATACAGTGTACACATGATAGTGATTATACAGCTCTATATAGTGATGATATACAGTTCACACGTGATAGTGATTATACAGCTCTATATAGTCATGATATACAGTGCACACATGATAGTGATTATACAGCTCTATATAGTGATGATATACAGTGTACACATGATAGTGATTATACAGCTTTATATAGTGATGATATACAGTGTACACATGATAGTGATTATACAGCTCTATATAGTGATGATATACAGTGTACACATGATAGTGATTATACAGGTCTATATGGTGATGATATACAGTGTACACATGATAGTGATTATACAGCTCTATATAGTGATGATATACAGTGTACACATGATAGTGATTATACAGCTCTATATAGTGATGATATACAGTGTACACATGATAGTGATTATACAGGTCTATATGGTGATGATATACAGTGTACACATGATAGTGATAATACAGCTCTATATAGTGATGATATACAGTGCACACATGATAGTGATTATACAGCTCTATATAGTGATGATATACAGTATACACATGATAGTGATTATACAGCTCTATATAGTGATGATATACAGTGTACACATGATAGTGATTATACAGCTCTATATGGTGATGATATACAGTGCACACATGATAGTGATTATACAGCTCTATATAGTGATGATATACAGTGTACACATGATAGTGATTATACAGGTCTATATAGTGATGATATACAGTGTACACATGATAGTGATTATACAGCTCTATATAGTGATGATATACAGTGCACACATGATAGTGATTATACAGGTCTATATGGTGATGATATACAGTGTACACATGATAGCGATTATACAGCTCTATATAGTGATGATATACAGTCTACACATGATAGTGATTATACAGGTCTATATAGTGATGATATACAGTGTACACATGATAGTGATTATACAGCTCTATATAGTGATTATACAGGTCTATATGGTGATGATATACAGTGTACACATGATAGCGATTATACAGCTCTATATAGTGATGATATACAGTGTACACATGATAGTGATTATACAGCTCTATATAGTGATGATATACAGTGTACACATGATAGTGATTATACAGCTCTATATAGTGATGATATACAGTGTACACATGATAGTGATTATACAGCTCTATATAGTGATGATATACAGTGTACACATGATAGTGATTATACAGCTCTATATAGTGATGATATACAGTGTACACATGATAGTGATTATACAGCTCTATATAGTGATGATATACAGTGCACACATGATAGTGATTATACAGCTCTATATAGTGATGATATACAGTGTACACATGATAGTGATTATACAGCTCTATATAGTGATGATATACAGTGTACACATGATAGTGATTATACAGCTCTATATAGTGATGGTATACAGTGTACACATGATAGTGATTATACAGGTCTATATGGTGATGATATACAGTGCACACATGATAGTGATTATGCAGGTCTATATAGTGATGATATACAGTGCACACATGATAGTGATTATACAGCTCTATATAGTGATGATATACAGTGTACACATGATAGTGATTATACAGCTCTATATAGTGATGATATACAGAGTACACATGATAGTGATTATACAGCTCTATATAGTGATGATATATACAGTGTACACATGATAGTGATTATACAGCTCTATATAGTGATTATACCGGTCTATATAGTGATGATATACAGTGTACACATGATAGTGATTATACAGCTCTATATAGTGATGATATACAGTGTACACATGATAGTGATTATACAGGTCTATATAGTTATGATATACAGTGTATACATGATAGTGATTATACCGGTCTATATAGTGATGATATACAGTGTACACATGATAGTGATTATACAGCTCTATATAGTGATGATATACAGTGTACACATGATAGTGATTATACAGGTCTATATGGTGATGATATACAGTGTACACATGATAGTGATTATACAGCTCTATATAGTGATGATATACAGTGTACACATGATAGTGATTATACAGGTCTATATAGTTATGATATACAGTGTATACATGATAGTGATTATACCGGTCTATATAGTGATGATATACAGTGTACACATGATAGTGATTATACAGCTCTATATAGTGATGATATACAGTGTACACATGATAGTGATTATACAGGTCTATATGGTGATGATATACAGTGTACACATGATAGTGATTATACAGCTCTATATAGTGATGATATACAGTGTACACATGATAGTGATTATACAGCTCTATATAGTGATGATATACAGTGTACACATGATAGTGATTATACAGCTCTATATAGTGATGATATACAGTGTACACATGATAGTGATTATACAGCTCTATATAGTGATGATATACAGTGTACACATGATAGTGATTATACAGCTCTATATAGTGATGATATACAGTGCACACATGATAGTGATTATACAGCTCTATATAGTGATGATATACAGTGTACACATGATAGTGATTATACAGCTCTATATAGTGATGATATACAGTGTACACATGATAGTGATTATACAGCTCTATATAGTGATGGTATACAGTGTACACATGATAGTGATTATACAGGTCTATATGGTGATGATATACAGTGCACACATGATAGTGATTATGCAGGTCTATATAGTGATGATATACAGTGCACACATGATAGTGATTATACAGCTCTATATAGTGATGATATACAGTGTACACATGATAGTGATTATACAGCTCTATATAGTGATGATATACAGAGTACACATGATAGTGATTATACAGCTCTATATAGTGATGATATATACAGTGTACACATGATAGTGATTATACAGCTCTATATAGTGATTATACCGGTCTATATAGTGATGATATACAGTGTACACATGATAGTGATTATACAGCTCTATATAGTGATGATATACAGTGTACACATGATAGTGATTATACAGGTCTATATAGTTATGATATACAGTGTATACATGATAGTGATTATACCGGTCTATATAGTGATGATATACAGTGTACACATGATAGTGATTATACAGGTCTATATAGTGATGATATACAGTGTACACATGATAGTGATTATACAGGTCTATATAGTGATGATATACAGTGCACACATGATAGTGATTATACAGGTCTATATAGTGATGATATACAGTATACACATGACAGTGATTATACAGGTCTATATAGTGATGATATACATTGTACACATGATAGTGATTATACAGGTCTATATAGTGATGATATACAGTGTATACATGATAGTGATTATACAGCTCTATATAGTGATGATATACAGTGTACACATGATAGTGATTATACAGCTCTATATAGTGATGATATACAGTGCACACATGATAGTGATTATACAGCTCTATATAGTGATGATATACAGTGCACACATGATAGTGATAATACAGCTCTATATAGTGATGATATACAGTGCACACATGATAGTGATTATACAGCTCTATATAGTGATGATATACAGTGCACACATGATAGTGATTATACAGCTCTATATAGTGATGATATACAGTGTACACATGATAGTGATTATACAGCTCTATATAGTGATGATATACAGTGCACACATGATAGTGATTATACAGCTCTATATAGTGATGATATACAGTGTACACATGATAGTGATTATATCAGGTCTATATAGTGATGATATACAGTGTACACATGATGGTGATTATACAGGTCTATATAGTGATGATATACAGTGTATACATGATAGTGATTATACAGCTCTATATAGTGATGATATACAGTGTATACATGATAGTGATTATACAGCTCTATATAGTGATGATATACAGTGTACACATGATAGTGATTATACAGCTCTATATAGTGATGATATACAGTGTACACATTACAGTGATTATACAGGTCTATATGGTGATGATATACAGTGTACACATGATAGTGATTATACAGGTCTATATAGTGATGATATACAGTGTACACATGATAGTGGTTATACAGCTCTATATAGTGATGATATACAGTGTACACATGATAGTGATTATACAGCTCTATATAGTGATGATATACAGTGTACACATTACAGTGATTATACAGGTCTATATGGTGATGATATACAGTGTACACATGATAGTGATTATACAGCTCTATATAGTGATGATATACAGTGTACACATGATAGTGATTATACAGCTCTATATAGTGATGATATACAGTGTACACATGATAGTGATTATACAGGTCTATATAGTGATGATATACAGTGTACACATGATAGTGATTATACAGCTCTATATAGTGATGATATACAGTGTACACATGATAGTGATTATACAGCTCTATATAGTGATGATATACAGTGCACACATGATAGTGATTATACAGCTCTATATAGTGATGATATACAGTGTACACATGATAGTGATTATACAGGTCTATATAGTGATGATATACAGTGTACACATGATAGTGATTATACAGGTCTATATAGTGATGATATACAGTGCACACATGATAGTGATTATACAGCTCTATATAGTGATGATATACAGTGTACACATGATAGTGATTATACAGCTCTATATAGTGATGATATACAGTGTACACATGATAGTGATTATACAGCTCTATATAGTGATGATATATATAGTGTACACATGATAGTGATTATACAGCTCTATATAGTGATTATACC
The DNA here is from genome assembly GCF_050947455.1 of Rhinoderma darwinii. Taxonomy (NCBI): domain Eukaryota; kingdom Metazoa; phylum Chordata; class Amphibia; order Anura; family Rhinodermatidae; genus Rhinoderma; species Rhinoderma darwinii. Next base: position 10,502 of record NW_027462113.1, read on the forward strand.
GGTCTATATAGTGATGATATACAGTGTACACATGATAGTGATTATACAGCTCTATATAGTGATGATATACAGTGTACACATGATAGTGATTATACAGGTCTATATAATTATGATATACAGTGTATACATGATAGTGATTATACCGGTCTATATAGTGATGATATACAGTGTACACATGATAGTGATTATACAGCTCTATATAGTGATGATATACAGTGTACACATGATAGTGATTATACAGCTCTATATAGTGATGATATACAGTGTACACATGATAGTGATTATACAGCTCTATATAGTGATGATATACAGTGTACACATGATAGTGATTATACAGCTCTATATAGTGATGATATACAGTGTACAGATGATAGTGGTTATACAGGTCTATATAGTGATAATATACAGTGCACACATGATAGTGATTACACCGGTCTATATAGTGATGATATACAGTGCACACATGATAGTGATTATACAGCTCTATATAGTGATGATATACAGTGTACACATGATAGTGATTATACAGCTCTATATAGTAATGATATACAGTGCACACATGATAGTGATTATACAGCTCTATATAGTGATGATATACAGTGAACACATGATCGTGATTATACAGCTCTATATAGTGATGATATACAGTGTACACATGATAGTGATTATACAGCTCTATATAGTGATGATATACAGTGTACACATGATAGTGATTATACAGCTCTATATAGTGATTATTCAGGTCTATATAGTGATGATATACAGTGTACACATGATAGTGATTATACAGGTCTATATAGTGATGATTTACAGTGTACACATGATAGTGATTATACAGCTCTATATAGTGATGATATACATTGTACACATGATAGTGATTATACAGGTCTATATAGTGATGATATACAGTGTACACATGATAGTGATTATACAGCTCTATATAGTGATGATATACAGTGCACACATGATAGTGATTATACAGGTCTATATAGTGATGATATACAGTGTACACATGATAGTGATTATATCAGGTCTATATAGTGATGATATACAGTGTACACATGATAGTGATTATACAGGTCTATATAGTGATGATATACAGTGTACTCATGATAGTAATTATACAGGTCTATATAGTGATGATATACAGTGTACACATGATAGTGATTATACAGGTCTATATGGTGATGATATACAGTGCACACATGATAGTGATTATACAGCTCTATATAGTGATGATATACAGTTTACACATGATAGTGATTATACAGCTCTATATAGTGATGATATACAGTGCACACATGATAGTGATTATACAGCTCTATATAGTGATGATATACAGTGTACACATGATAGTGATTATACAGCTCTATATAGTGATGATATGCAGTGTACACATGATATTGATTATACAGCTCTATATAGTGATTATACCGGTCTATATAGTGATGATATACAGTGTACACATGATAGTGATTATACAGCTCTATATAGTGATGACATACAGTGCACACATGATAGTGATTATACAGCTCTATATAGTGATGATATACAGTGTACACATGATAGTGATTATACAGGTCTATATAGTGATGATATACAATTTACACATGATAGTGATTATACAGCTCTATATAGTGATGATATACAGTGTACACATGATAGTGATTATACAGCTCTATATAGTGATGATATACAGTGTACACATGATAGTGATTATACAGGTCTATATAGTGATGATATACAATTTACACATGATAGTGATTATACAGCTCTATATAGTGATGATATACAGTGTACACATGATAGTGATTATACAGCTCTATATGGTGATGATATACAGTGCACACATGATAGTGATTATACAGCTCTATATAGTGATGATATACAGTGTACACATGATAGTGATTATACAGGTCTATATAGTGATGATATACAGTGTATACATGATAGTGATTATACAGCTCTATATAGTGATGATATACAGTGTACACATGATAGTGATTATACAGCTCTATATAGTGATGATATACAGTGTACACATGATAGTGATTATACAGGTCTATATGGTGATGATATACAGTGTACACATGATAGTGATTATACAGCTCTATATAGTGATGATATACAGTGTACACATGATAGTGATTATACAGCTCTATATAGTGATGATATACAGTGTACACATGATAGTGATTATACAGGTCTATATAGTGATGATATACAGTGTACACATGATAGTGATTATACAGCTCTATATAGTGATGATATACAGTGTACACATGATAGTGATTATACAGCTCTATATAGTGATGATATACAGTGCACACATGATAGTGATTATACAGCTCTATATAGTGATGATATACAGTGTACACATGATAGTGATTATACAGCTCTATATAGTGATGATATACAGTGTACACATGATAGTGATTATACAGCTCTATATAGTGATGGTATACAGTGTACACATGATAGTGATTATACAGGTCTATATGGTGATGATATACAGTGCACACATGATAGTGATTATACAGGTCTATATAGTGATGATATACAGTGCACACATGATAGTGATTATACAGCTCTATATAGTGATGATATACAGTGTACACATGATAGTGATTATACAGCTCTATATAGTGATGATATACAGAGTACACATGATAGTGATTATACAGCTCTATATAGTGATGATATATACAGTGTACACATGATAGTGATTATACAGCTCTATATAGTGATTATACCGGTCTATATAGTGATGATATACAGTGTACACATGATAGTGATTATACAGCTCTATATAGTGATGATATACAGTGTACACATGATAGTGATTATACAGGTCTATATAGTTATGATATACAGTGTATACATGATAGTGATTATACCGGTCTATATAGTGATGATATACAGTGTACACATGATAGTGATTATACAGCTCTATATAGTGATGATATACAGTGCACACATGATAGTGATTATACAGCTCTATATAGTGATGATATACAGTGTACACATGATAGTGACTATACAGCTCTATATAGTGATGATATACAGTGTACACATGATAGTGATTATACAGCTCTATATAGTGATGATATACAGTGTACACATGATAGTGATTATACAGCTCTATATAGTGATTATACAGCTCTATATAGTGATGATATACAGTGTACACATGATAGTGATTATACAGCTCTATATAGTGATGATATACAGAGTACACATGATAGTGATTATACAGCTCTATATAGTGATGATATATACATTGTACACATGATAGTGATTATACAGGTCTATATAGTGATGATATACAGTGTATACATGATAGTGATTATACAGCTCTATATAGTGATGATATACAGTGTACACATGATAGTGATATCTCTATATAGTGATGATATACAGTGCACACATGATAGTGATTATACAGCTCTATATAGTGATGATATACAGTGCACACATGATAGTGATAATACAGCTCTATATAGTGATGATATACAGTGCACACATGATAGTGATTATACAGCTCTATATAGTGATGATATACAGTATACACATGATAGTGATTATACAGCTCTATATAGTGATGATATACAGTGTACACATGATAGTGATTATACAGCTCTATATGGTGATGATATACAGTGCACACATGATAGTGATTATACAGCTCTATATAGTGATGATATACAGTGTACACATGATAGTGATTATACAGGTCTATATAGTGATGATATACAGTGTATACATGATAGTGATTATACAGCTCTATATAGTGATGATATACAGTGTACACATGATAGTGATTATACAGCTCTATATAGTGATGATATACAGTGTACACATGATAGTGATTATACAGGTCTATATGGTGATGATATACAGTGTACACATGATAGTGATTATACAGCTCTATATAGTGATGATATACAGTGTACACATGATAGTGATTATACAGCTCTATATAGTGATGATATACAGTGTACACATGATAGTGATTATACAGCTCTATATAGTGATGATATACAGTGTACACATGATAGTGATTATACAGCTCTATATAGTGATGATATACAGTGTACACATGATAGTGATTATACAGCTCTATATAGTGATGATATACAGTGCACACATGATAGTGATTATACAGCTCTATATAGTGATGATATACAGTGTACACATGATAGTGATTATACAGCTCTATATAGTGATGATATACAGTGTACACATGATAGTGATTATACAGCTCTATATAGTGATGGTATACAGTGTACACATGATAGTGATTATACAGGTCTATATGGTGATGATATACAGTGCACACATGATAGTGATTATGCAGGTCTATATAGTGATGATATACAGTGCACACATGATAGTGATTATACAGCTCTATATAGTGATGATATACAGTGTACACATGATAGTGATTATACAGCTCTATATAGTGATGATATACAGAGTACACATGATAGTGATTATACAGCTCTATATAGTGATGATATATACAGTGTACACATGATAGTGATTATACAGCTCTATATAGTGATTATACCGGTCTATATAGTGATGATATACAGTGCACACATGATCGTGATTATACAGCTCTATATAGTGATGATATACAGTGTACACATGATAGTGATTATACAGCTCTATACAGTGATGATATACAGTGTACACATGATAGTGATTATACAGCTCTATATAGTGATTATAAAGGTCTATATAGTGATGATATACAGTGTACACATGATAGTGATTATACAGGTCTATATAGTGATGATTTACAGTGTACACATGATAGTGATTATACAGCTCTATATAGTGATGATATACAGTGCACACATGATAGTGATTATACAGGTCTATATAGTGATGATATACAGTGTACACATGATAGTGATTATATCAGGTCTATATAGTGATGATATACAGTGTACACATGATAGTGATTATACAGGTCTATATAGTGATGATATACAGTGTACTCATGATAGTAATTATACAGGTCTATATAGTGATGATATACAGTGTACACATGATAGTGATTATACAGGTCTATATGGTGATGATATACAGTGTACACATGATAGTGATTATACAGGTCTATATAGTGATGATATACAGTGCACACATGATAGTGATTATACAGCTCTATATAGTGATGATATACAGTGTACTCATGATAGTGATTATACAGGTCTATATAGTGATGATATACAGTGTACACATGATAGTGATTATACAGGTCTATATAGTGATGATATACAGTGTACACATGATAGTGATTATACAGGTCTATATGGTGATGATATACAGTGTACACATGATAGTGATTATACAGCTCTATATAGTGATGGTATATAGTGTACACATGATAGTGATTATACAGCTCTATATAGTGATGATATACAGTGCACACATGATAGTGATTATACAGCTCTATATAGTGATGATATACAGTGTACACATGATAGTGATTATACAGCTCTATATAGTGATGGTATATAGTGTACACATGATAGTGATTATACAGCTCTATATAGTGATGATATACAGTGTACACATGATAGTGATTATACAGGTCTATATAGTGATAATATACAGTGTACACATGATAGTGATTATACAGCTCTATATGGTGATGATATACAGTGCACACATTATAGTGATTATACAGCTCTATATAGTGATGATATACAGTGTACACATGATAGTGATTATACAGGTCTATATAGTGATGATATACAGTGTATACATGATAGTGATTATACAGCTCTATATAGTGATGATATACAGTGTACACATGATAGTGATTATACAGCTCTATATAGTGATGATATACAGTGTACACATGATAGTGATTATACAGGTCTATATGGTGATGATATACAGTGTACACATGATAGTGATTATACAGCTCTATATAGTGATGATATACAGTGTACACATGATAGTGATTATACAGCTCTATATAGTGATGATATACAGTGTACACATGATAGTGATTATACAGGTCTATATAGTGATGATATACAGTGTACACATGATAGTGATTATACAGCTCTATATAGTGATGATATACAGTGTACACATGATAGTGATTATACAGGTCTATATAGTGATGGTATACAGTGTACACATGATAGTGATTATACAGGTCTATATAGTGATGATATACAGTGCACACATGATAGTGATTATACAGCTCTATATAGTGATGATATACAGTGCACACATGATAGTGATAATACAGCTCTATATAGTGATGATATACAGTGTACACATGACAGTGATTATACAGGTCTATATAGTGATGATATACAGTGTACACATGATAGTGATTATACAGCTCTATATAGTGATGATATACAGTGTACACATGATAGTGATTATACAGCTCTATATAGTGATGATATACAGTGTACACATGATAGTGATTATACAGCTCTATATAGTGATGATATACATTGTACACATGATAGTGATTATACAGGTCTATATAGTGATGGTATACAGTGTACACATGATAGTGATTATACAGCTCTATATAGTGATGATACACAGTCTACACATGATAGTGATTATACAGCTCTATATAGTGATGATATACAGTGTACACATGATAGTGATTATACAGCTCTATATAGTGATGATATACAGTGTACACATGATAGTGATTATACAGCTCTATATAGTGATGATATACAGTGTACACATGATAGTGATTATACAGCTCTAAATAGTGATTATACCGGTCTATATAGTGATGGTATACAGTGTACACATGATAGTGATTATACAGGTCTATATAGTGATGATATACAGTGCACACATGATAGTGATTATACAGGTCTATATAGTGATGATATACAGTGTACACATGATAGTGATTATACAGGTCTATACAGTGATGATATACAGTGTACACATGATAGTGATTATACAGGTCTATACAGTGATGATATACAGTGTACACATGATTGTGATTATACAGCTCTATATAGTGATGATATACAGTGTACACATGATAGTGATTATACAGCTCTATATAGTGATGATATACAGTGTACACATGATAGTGATTATGCAGCTCTATATAGTGATGATATACAGTGCATACATGATAGTTATTATACAGCTCTATATAGTGATGATATACAGTGTACACATGATAGTGATTATACAGGTCTATATAGTGATGATATACAGTGTACACATGATAGTGATTATACAGCTCTATATAGTGATGATATACAGTGTACACATGATAGTGATTATACAGCTCTATATAGTGATGATATACAGTGCACACATGATAGTGATTATACAGCTCTATATAGTGATGGTATACAGTGTACACGTGATAGTGATTATACAGCTCTATATAGTGATGATATACAGTGCACACATGATAGTGATTATACAGGTCTATTTAGTGATGATATACAGTGCACACATGATAGTTATTATACAGCTCTATATAGTGATGATATACAGTGTACACATGATAGTGATTATACAGCTCTATATAGTGATGATATACAGTGTACACATGATAGTGATTATACAGCTCTATATAGTGATAATATACAGTGTACACATGATAGTGATTATACAGGTCTATATAGTGATGGTATACAGTGTACACATGATAGTGATTATACAGGTCTATATAGTAATGATATACAGTGCACACATGATAGTGATTATACAGCTCTATATAGTGATGATATACAGTGTACACATGATAGTGATTATACAGGTCTATATAGTGATGATATACAGTGTACACATGATAGTGATTATACAGGTCTATATAGTGATGATATACAGTGTACACATGATAGTGATTATACAGGTCTATATAGTGATGATATACAGTGCACACATGATACTGATTATACAGGTCTATATAGTGATGGTATACAGTGTACACATGATAGTGATTATACAGGTCTATATAGTGATGATATACAGGGTACACATGATAGTGATTATACAGCTCTATATAGTGATGATATACAGGGTACACATGATAGTGGTTATACAGCTCTATACAGTGATGATATACGGTGTACACATGATAGTGATTATACAGCTCTATAGAGTGATGATATACAGTGTACACATGATAGTAATTATACAGCTCTATATAGTGATGATATACAGTGTACACATGATAGTGATTATACAGTTCTATATAGTGATGATATACAGTGCACACATGATCGTGATTATACAGCTCTATATAGTGATGATATACAGTGTACACATGATAGTGATTATACAGCTCTATACAGTGATGATATACAGTGTACACATGATAGTGATTATACAGCTCTATATAGTGATTATAAAGGTCTATATAGTGATGATATACAGTGTACACATGATAGTGATTATACAGCTCTATATAGTGATGATTTACAGTGTACACATGATAGTGATTATACAGCTCTATATAGTGATGATATACAGTGCACACATGATAGTGATTATACAGGTCTATATAGTGATGATATACAGTGTACACATGATAGTGATTATACAGGTCTATATAGTGATGATATACAGTGTACTCATGATAGTAATTATACAGGTCTATATAGTGATGATATACAGTGTACACATGATAGTGATTATACAGGTCTATATAGTGATGATATACAGTGTACTCATGATAGTAATTATACAGGTCTATATAGTGATGATATACAGTGTACACATGATAGTGATTATACAGGTCTATATGGTGATGATATACAGTGTACACATGATAGTGATTATACAGGTCTATATAGTGATGATATACAGTGCACACATGATAGTGATTATACAGCTCTATATAGCGATGATATACAGTGTACACATGATAGTGATTATACAGGTCTATATAGTGATGATATACAGTGTACTCATGATAGTGATTATACAGGTCTATATAGTGATGATATACAGTGTACACATGATAGTGATTATACAGGTCTATATAGTGATGATATACAGTGTACACATGATAGTGATTATACAGGTCTATATGGTGATGATATACAGTGTACACATGATAGTGATTATACAGGTCTATATAGTGATGATATACAGTGTACACATGATAGTGATTATACAGGTCTATATAGTGATGATATACAGCGTACACATGATAGTGATTATACAGCTCTATATAGTGATGATATACAGTGTACACATGATAGTGATTATACAGCTCTATATGGTGATGATATACAGTGCACACATGATAGTGATTATACAGCTCTATATAGTGATGATATACAGTGTACACATGATAGTGATTATACAGCTCTATATAGTGATGATATACAGTGTACACATGATAGTGATTATACAGCTCTATATAGTGATGATATACAGTGCACACATGATAGTGATTATACAGCTCTATATAGTGATGATATACAGTGTACACATTATAGTGATTATACAGCTCTATATAGTGATGATATACAGTGTACACATGATAGTGATTATACAGCTCTATATAGTGATGATATACAGTGTACACATGATAGTGATTATACAGCTCTATATAGTGATTATACCGGTCTATATAGTGATGATATACAGTGTACACATGATAGTGATTATACAGCTCTATATAGTGATGACATACAGTGCACACATGATAGTGATTATACAGCTCTATATAGTGATGATATACAGTGTACACATGATAGTGATTATACAGGTCTATATAGTGATGATATACAGTGCACACATGATAGTGATTATACAGCTCTATATAGTGATGATATACAGTGTACACATGATAGTGATTATACAGCTCTATATAGTGATGATATACAGTGTACACATGATAGTGATTATACAGCTCTATATAGTGATGATATACAGTGTACACATGATAGTGATTATACAGCTCTATATAGTGATGGTATATAGTGTACACATGATAGTGATTATACAGCTCTATATAGTGATGATATACAGTGCACACATGATAGTGATTATACAGCTCTATATAGTGATGATATACAGTGTACACATGATAGTGATTATACAGCTCTATATAGTGATGGTATATAGTGTACACATGATAGTGATTATACAGCTCTATATAGTGATGATATACAGTGTACACATGATAGTGATTATACAGGTCTATATAGTGATAATATACAGTGTACACATGATAGTGATTATACAGGTCTATATAGTGATGGTATACAGTGTACACATGATAGTGATTATACAGGTCTATATAGTGATGATATACAGTGCACACATGATAGTGATTATACAGCTCTATATAGTGATGATATACAGTGTACACATGATAGTGATTATACAGGTCTATATAGTGATGATATACAGTGTACACATGATAGTGATTATACAGCTCTATATAGTGATGATATACAGTCTACACATGATAGTGATTATACAGCTCTATATAGTGATGATATACAGTGTACACATGATAGTGATTATACAGCTCTATATAGTGATGATATACAGTGTACACATGATAGTGATTATACAGCTCTATATAGTGATGATATACAGTGTACACATGATAGTGATTATACAGCTCTAAATAGTGATTATACCGGTCTATATAGTGATGGTATACAGTGTACACATGATAGTGATTATACAGGTCTATATAGTGATGATATACAGTGCACACATGATAGTGATTATACAGGTCTATATAGTGATGATATACAGTGTACACATGATAGTGATTATACAGGTCTATATAGTGATGATATACAGTGCACACATGATAGTGATTATACAGGTCTATATAGTGATGATATACAGTGCACACATGATAGTTATTATACAGCTCTATATAGTGATGATATACAGTGTACACATGATAGTGATTATACAGCTCTATATAGTGATGATATACAGTGTACACATGATAGTGATTATACAGCTCTATATAGTGATAATATACAGTGTACACATGATAGTGATTATACAGGTCTATATAGTGATGGTATACAGTGTACACATGATAGTGATTATACAGGTCTATATAGTGATGATATACAGTGTACACATGATAGTAATTATACAGGTCTATATAGTGATGATATACAGTGTACACATGATAGTGATTATACAGCTCTATATAGTGATGATATACTGTGTACACATGATAGTGATTATACAGCTCTATATAATGATGTTATACGGTGTACACATGATAGTGATTATACAGGTCTATATAGTGATGATATACAGTGTACACATGATAGTGATTATACAGCTCTATATAGTGATGATATACAGTGTACACATGATAGTGATTATACAGCTCTATATAGTGATGATATACAGTGTACACATGATAGTGATTATACAGGTCTATATAGTGATGATATACAGTGTACACATGATAGTGATTATACAGGTCTATATAGTAATGATATACAGTGCACACATGATAGTGATTATACAGCTCTATATAGTGATGATATACAGTGTACACATGATAGTGATTATACAGGTCTATATAGTGATGATATACAGTGTACACATGATAGTGATTATACAGCTCTATATAGTGATGATATACAGTGTACACATGATAGTGATTATACAGGTCTATATAGTGATGATATACAGTGTACACATGATAGTGATTATACAGGTCTATAGAGTGATGATATACAGTGTACACATGATAGTGATTATACAGGTCTATATAGTGATGATATACAGTGTACACATGACAGTGATTATACAGGTCTATATAGTGATGATATACAGTGTACACATGATAGTGATTATACAGGTCTATATAGTGATGATATACAGTGCACACATGATACTGATTATACAGGTCTATATAGTGATGGTATACAGTGTACACATGATAGTGATTATACAGGTCTATATAGTGATGATATACAGGGTACACATGATAGTGATTATACAGCTCTATATAGTGATGATATACAGGGTACACATGATAGTGGTTATACAGCTCTATACAGTGATGATATACGGTGTACACATGATAGTGATTATACAGCTCTATATAGTGATGATATACAGTGTACACATGATAGTAATTATACAGCTCTATATAGTGATGATATACAGTGTACACATGATAGTGATTATACAGTTCTATATAGTGATGATATACAGTGTACACATGATAGTGATTATACAGGTCTATATAGTGATGATATACAGTGTACACATGATAGTGATTATACAGGTCTATATAGTGATGATATACAGTGTACACATGATAGTGATTATACAGCTCTATATAGTGATGATATACAGTGCACACATGATAGTGATTATACAGGTCTATATAGTGATGGTATACAGTATACACATGATAGTGATTATACAGGTCTATATAGTGATGATATACAGCGTACACATGATAGTGATTATACAGCTCTATATAGTGATGATATACAGTGCACACATGATAGTGATTATACAGCTCTATATAGTGATGATATACAGTGTACACATGATAGTGATTATACAGCTCTATATAGTGATGATATACAGTGTACACATGATAGTGATTATACAGCTCTATATAGTGATGATATACAGTGTACACATGATAGTGATTATACAGCTCTATATAGTGATTATACCGGTCTATATAGTGATGATATACAGTGTACACATGATAGTGATTATACAGCTCTATATAGTGATGACATACAGTGCACACATGATAGTGATTATACAGCTCTATATAGTGATGATATACAGTGTACACATGATAGTGATTATACAGGTCTATATAGGGATGATATACAGTGCACACATGATAGTGATTATACAGCTCTATATAGTGATGATATACAGTGTACACATGATAGTGATTATACAGCTCTATATAGTGATGATATACAGTGCACACATGATAGTGATTATACAGTTCTATATAGTGATGATATACAGTGTACACATGATAGTGATTATACAGGTCTATATAGTGATGATATACAGTGTACACATGATAGTGATTATACAGGTCTATATAGTGATGATATACAGTGTACACATGATAGTGATTATACAGCTCTATATAGTGATGATATACAGTGCACACATGATAGTGATTATACAGGTCTATATAGTGATGGTATACAGTGTACACATGATAGTGATTATACAGCTCTATATAGTGATGATATACAGTGTACACATGATAGTGATTATACAGGTCTATATAGTGATGATATACAGCATACACATGATAGTGATTATACAGCTCTATATAGTGATGATATACAGTGTACACATGATAGTGATTATACAGGTCTATATAGTGATGATATACAGTATACACATGACAGTGATTATACAGGTCTATATAGTGATGATATACAGTGTATACATGATAGTGATTATACAGGTCTATATAGTGATGATATACAGTGTACACATGATAGTGATTATACAGGTCTATATAGTAATGATATACAGTGCACACATGATAGTGATTATACAGCTCTATATAGTGATGATATACAGTGCACACATGATCGTGATTATACAGCTCTATATAGTGATGATATACAGTGCACACATGATAGTGATTATACAGGTCTATATAGTGATGATATACAGTATACACATGACAGTGATTATACAGGTCTATATAGTGATGATATACAGTGTATACATGATAGTGATTATACAGGTCTATATAGTGATGATATACAGTGTACACATGATAGTGATTATACAGCTCTATATAGTGATGATATACAGTGCACACATGATAGTGATTATACAGCTCTATATAGTGATGATATACAGTGCACACATGATAGTGATTATACAGGTCTATATAGTGATGATATACAGTGCACACATGATAGTGATTATACAGCTCTATATAGTGATGATATACAGTGTACACATGATAGTGATTATACAGGTCTATATAGTGATAATATACAGTGCACACATGATAGTGATTACACCGGTCTATATAGTGATGATATACAGTGCACACATGATAGTGATTATACAGCTCTATATAGTGATGATATACAGTGTACACATGATAGTGATTATACAGCTCTATATAGTGATGATATACAGTGTACACATGATAGTGATTATACAGGTCTATATAGTGATAATATACAGTGCACACATGATAGTGATTACACCGGTCTATATAGTGATGATATACAGTGCACACATGATAGTGATTATACAGCTCTATATAGTGATGATATACAGTGTACACATGATAGTGATTATACAGCTCTATATAGTAATGATATACAGTGCACACATGATAGTGATTATACAGCTCTATATAGTGATGATATACAGTGTACACATGATAGTGATTATACAGCTCTATATAGTGATGATATACAGTGTACACATGATAGTGATTATACAGCTCTATATAGTGATGATATACAGTGCACACATGATAGTGATTATACAGCTCTATATAGTGATGATATACAGTGCACACATGATCGTGATTATACAGCTCTATATAGTGATGATATACAGTGTACACATGATAGTGATTATACAGCTCTATACAGTGATGATATACAGTGTACACATGATAGTGATTATACAGCTCTATATAGTGATTATAAAGGTCTATATAGTGATGATATACAGTGTACACATGATAGTGATTATACAGGTCTATATAGTGATGATTTACAGTGTACACATGATAGTGATTATACAGCTCTATATAGTGATGATATACAGTGCACACATGATAGTGATTATACAGGTCTATATAGTGATGATATACAGTGTACACATGATAGTGATTATATCAGGTCTATATAGTGATGATATACAGTGTACACATGATAGTGATTATACAGGTCTATATAGTGATGATATACAGTGTACTCATGATAGTAATTATACAGGTCTATATAGTGATGATATACAGTGTACACATGATAGTGATTATACAGGTCTATATGGTGATGATATACAGTGTACACATGATAGTGATTATACAGGTCTATATAGTGATGATATACAGTGTACACATGATAGTGATTATACAGGTCTATATAGTGATGATATACAGCGTACACATGATAGTGATTATACAGCTCTATATAGTGATGATATACAGTGTACACATGATAGTGATTATACAGCTCTATATGGTGATGATATACAGTGCACACATGATAGTGATTATACAGCTCTATATAGTGATGATATACAGTGTACACATGATAGTGATTATACAGCTCTATATAGTGATGATATACAGTGTACACATGATAGTGATTATACAGCTCTATATAGTGATGATATACAGTGCACACATGATAGTGATTATACAGCTCTATATAGTGATGATATACAGTGTACACATGATAGTGATTATACAGCTCTATATAGTGATGATATACAGTGTACACATGATAGTGATTATACAGCTCTATATAGTGATGATATACAGTGTACACATGATAGTGATTATACAGGTCTATATAGTGATGATATACAGTGTACACATGATAGTGATTATACAGGTCTATATAGTGATGATATACAGTGTACACATGATAGTGATTATACAGCTCTATATAGTGATGATATACAGTGTACACATGATAGTGATTATACAGCTCTATATAGTGATGATATACAGTGTACACATGATAGTGATTATACAGCTCTATATAGTGATTATACCGGTCTATATAGTGATGATATACAGTGTACACATGATAGTGATTATACAGCTCTATATAGTGATGACATACAGTGCACACATGATAGTGATTATACAGCTCTATATAGTGATGATATACAGTGTACACATGATAGTGATTATACAGGTCTATATAGTGATGATATACAGTGCACACATGATAGTGATTATACAGCTCTATATAGTGATGATATACAGTGTACACATGATAGTGATTATACAGCTCTATATAGTGATGATATACAGTGTACACATGATAGTGATTATACAGCTCTATATAGTGATGATATACAGTGTACACATGATAGTGATTATACAGCTCTATATAGTGATGGTATATAGTGTACACATGATAGTGATTATACAGCTCTATATAGTGATGATATACAGTGCACACATGATAGTGATTATACAGGTCTATATAGTGATAATATACAGTGTACACATGATAGTGATTATACAGGTCTATATAGTGATGGTATACAGTGTACACATGATAGTGATTATACAGGTCTATATAGTGATGATATACAGTGCACACATGATAGTGATTATACAGCTCTATATAGTGATGATATACAGTGTACACATGATAGTGATTATACAGCTCTATATAGTGATGATATACAGTGCACACATGATAGTGATTATACAGCTCTATATAGTGATGATATACAGTGTACACATGATAGTGATTATACAGGTCTATATAGTGATGATATACAGTGTACACATGATAGTGATTATACAGCTCTATATAGTGATGATATACAGTCTACACATGATAGTGATTATACAGCTCTATATAGTGATGATATACAGTGTACACATGATAGTGATTATACAGCTCTATATAGTGATGATATACAGTGTACACATGATAGTGATTATACAGCTCTATATAGTGATGATATACAGTGTACACATGATAGTGATTATACAGCTCTAAATAGTGATTATACCGGTCTATATAGTGATGGTATACAGTGTACACATGATAGTGATTATACAGGTCTATATAGTGATGATATACAGTGCACACATAATAGTGATTATACAGGTCTATATAGTGATGATATACAGTGTACACATGATAGTGATTATACAGGTCTATACAGTGATGATATACAGTGTACACATGATTGTGATTATACAGCTCTATATAGTGATGATATACAGTGTACACATGATAGTGATTATACAGCTCTATATAGTGATGATATACAGTGTACACATGATAGTGATTATACAGCTCTATATAGTGATGATATACAGTGCATACATGATAGTTATTATACAGCTCTATATAGTGATGATATACAGTGTACACATGATAGTGATTATACAGGTCTATATAGTGATGATATACAGTGTACACATGATAGTGATTATACAGCTCTATATAGTGATGATATACAGTGTACACATGATAGTGATTATACAGCTCTATATAGTGATGATATACAGTGCACACATGATAGTGATTATACAGCTCTATATAGTGATGGTATACAGTGTACACATGATAGTGATTATACAGCTCTATATAGTGATGATATACAGTGCACACATGATAGTGATTATACAGGTCTATATAGTGATGATATACAGTGCACACATGATAGTTATTATACAGCTCTATATAGTGATGATATACAGTGTACACATGATAGTGATTATACAGCTCTATATAGTGATGATATACAGTGTACACATGATAGTGATTATACAGCTCTATATAGTGATAATATACAGTGTACACATGATAGTGATTATACAGGTCTATATAGTGATGGTATACAGTGTACACATGATAGTGATTATACAGGTCTATATAGTGATGATATACAGTGTACACATGATAGTGATTATACAGGTCTATATAGTGATGATATACAGTGTACACATGATAGTGATTATACAGCTCTATATAGTGATGATATACTGTGTACACATGATAGTGATTATACAGCTCTATATAATGATGTTATACGGTGTACACATGATAGTGATTATACAGGTCTATATAGTGATGATATACAGTGTACACATGATAGTGATTATGCAGCTCTATATAGTAATGATATACAGTGCACACATGATAGTGATTATAAAGGTCTATATAGTGATGATATACAGGGTACACATGATAGTGATTATACAGCTCTATATAGTGATGATATACAGTGTACACATGATAGTGATTATACAGCTCTATATAGTGATGATATACAGTGTACACATGATAGTGATTATACAGGTCTATATAGTGATGATATACAGTGTACACATGATAGTGATTATACAGGTCTATATAGTAATGATATACAGTGCACACATGATAGTGATTATACAGCTCTATATAGTGATGATATACAGTGTACACATGATAGTGATTATACAGGTCTATATAGTGATGATATACAGTGTACACATGATAGTGATTATACAGGTCTATATAGTGATGATATACAGTGTACACATGACAGTGATTATACAGGTCTATATAGTGATGATATACAGTGTACACATGATAGTGATTATACAGGTCTATATAGTGATGATATACAGTGCACACATGACAGTGATTATACAGGTCTATATAGTGATGGTATACAGTGTACACATGATAGTGATTATACAGGTCTATATAGTGATGATATACAGTGCACACATGATAGTGATTATACAGCTCTATATAGTGATGATATACAGTCTACACATGATAGTGATTATACAGCTCTATATAGTGATGATATACAGTGTACACATGATAGTGATTATACAGCTCTATATAGTGATGATATACAGTGTACACATGATAGTGATTATACAGGTCTATATAGTGATGATATACAGTGTACACATGATAGTGATTATACAGCTCTATATAGTGATGATATACAGTCTACACATGATAGTGATTATACAGCTCTATATAGTGATGATATACAGTGTACACATGATAGTGATTATACAGCTCTATATAGTGATGATATACAGTGTACACATGATAGTGATTATACAGCTCTATATAGTGATGATATACAGTGTACACATGATAGTGATTATACAGCTCTATATAGTGATTATACCGGTCTATATAGTGATGGTATACAGTGTACACATGATAGTGATTATACAGGTCTATATAGTGATGATATACAGTGCACACATGATAGTGATTATACAGGTCTATATAGTGATGATATACAGTGTACACATGATAGTGATTATACAGGTCTATACAGTGATGATATACAGTGTACACATGATTGTGATTATACAGCTCTATATAGTGATGATATACAGTGTACACATGATAGTGATTATACAGCTCTATATAGTGATGATATACAATGTACACATGATAGTGATTATACAGCTCTATATAGTGATGATATACAGTGCATACATGATAGTTATTATACAGCTCTATATAGTGATGATATACAGTGTACACATGATAGTGATTATACAGCTCTATATAGTGATGATATACAGTGTACACATGATAGTGATTATACAGCTCTATATAGTGATAATATACAGTGTACACATGATAGTGATTATACAGGTCTATATAGTGATGGTATACAGTGTACACATGATAGTGATTATACAGGTCTATATAGTGATGATATACAGTGTACACATGATAGTGATTATACAGGTCTATATAGTGATGATATACAGTGTACACATGATAGTGATTATACAGCTCTATATAGTGATGATATACTGTGTACACATGATAGTGATTATACAGCTCTATATAATGATGTTATACGGTGTACACATGATAGTGATTATACAGGTCTATATAGTGATGATATACAGTGTACACATGATAGTGATTATACAGCTCTATATAGTGATGATATACAGTGTACACATGATAGTGATTATACAGCTCTATATAGTGATGATATACAGTGTACACATGATAGTGATTATACAGGTCTATATAGTGATGATATACAGTGTACACATGATAGTGATTATACAGGTCTATATAGCAATGATATACAGTGCACACATGATAGTGATTATACAGCTCTATATAGTGATGATATACAGTGTACACATGATAGTGATTATACAGGTCTATATAGTGATGATATACAGTGTACACATGATAGTGATTATACAGGTCTATATAGTGATGATATACAGTGTACACATGACAGTGATTATACAGGTCTATATAGTGATGATATACAGTGTACACATGATAGTGATTATACAGGTCTATATAGTGATGATATACAGTGCACACATGATACTGATTATACAGGTCTATATAGTGATGGTATACAGTGTACACATGATAGTGATTATACAGGTCTATATAGTGATGATATACAGGGTACACATGATAGTGATTATACAGCTCTATATAGTGATGATATACAGGGTACACATGATAGTGGTTATACAGCTCTATACAGTGATGATATACGGTGTACACATGATAGTGATTATACAGCTCTATATAGTGATGATATACAGTGTACACATGATAGTAATTATACAGCTCTATATAGTGATGATATACAGTGTACACATGATAGTGATTATACAGTTCTATATAGTGATGATATACAGTGTACACATGATAGTGATTATACAGGTCTATATAGTGATGATATACAGTGCACCACATGATAGTGATTATACAGGTCTATATAGTGATGGTATACAGTGTACACATGATAGTGATTATACAGGTCTATATAGTGATGATATACAGCGTACACATGATAGTGATTATACAGCTCTATATAGTGATGATATACAGTGCACACATGATAGTGATTATACAGCTCTATATAGTGATGATATACAGTGTACACATGATAGTGATTATACAGCTCTATATAGTGATGATATACAGTGTACACATGATAGTGATTATACAGCTCTATATAGTGATGATATACAGTGTACACATGATAGTGATTATACAGCTCTATATAGTGATTATACCGGTCTATATAGTGATGATATACAGTGTACACATGATAGTGATTATACAGCTCTATATAGTGATGACATACAGTGCACACATGATAGTGATTATACAGCTCTATATAGTGATGATATACAGTGTACACATGATAGTGATTATACAGGTCTATATAGTGATGATATACAGTGCACACATGATAGTGATTATACAGCTCTATATAGTGATGATATACAGTGCACACATGATAGTGATTGTACAGTTCTATATAGTGATGTTATACAGTGTACACATGATAGTGATTATACAGGTCTATATAGTGATGATATACAGTGTACACATGATAGTGATTATACAGCTCTATATAGTGATGATATACAGTGCACACATGATAGTGATTATACAGCTCTATATAGTGATGATATACAGTGCACACATGATCGTGATTATACAGCTCTATATAGTGATGATATACAGTGTACACATGATAGTGATTATACAGCTCTATACAGTGATGATATACAGTGTACACATGATAGTGATTATACAGCTCTATATAGTGATTATAAAGGTCTATATAGTGATGATATACAGTGTACACATGATAGTGATTATACAGGTCTATATAGTGATGATTTACAGTGTACACATGATAGTGATTATACAGCTCTATATAGTGATGATATACAGTGCACACATGATAGTGATTATACAGGTCTATATAGTGATGATATACAATGTACACATGATAGTGATTATATCAGGTCTATATAGTGATGATATACAGTGTACACATGATAGTGATTATACAGGTATATATAGTGCTGATATAATCACTATCATGTGTACATTGTATATCATCACTATATAGACCTGTATAATCACTATCATGTGTGCACTGTATATCATCACTATATAGAGCTGTATAATCACTATCATGTGTACACTGTAAATCATCACTATATAGACCTGTATAATCACTATCATGTGTACACTGTATATCATCACTATATAGACCTTTATAATCACTATATAGAGCTGTATAATCACTATCATGTGTACACTGTATATCATCACTGTATAGAGCTGTATAATCACTATCATGTGTACACTGTATATCATCACTATATAGAGCTGTATAATCACGATCATGTGTGCACTGTATATCATCACTATATAGAGCTGTATAATCACTATCATGTGTGCACTGTATATCATCACTATATAGAGCTGTATAATCACTATCATGTGTACACTGTATATCATCACTATATAGACCTGTATAATCACTATCATGTGTACACTGTATAACATCACTATATAGAACTGTACAATCACTATCATGTGTGCACTGTATATCATCACTATATAGAGCTGTATAATCACTATCATGTGTGCACTGTATATCATCACTATATAGACCTGTATAATCACTATCATGTGTTTACACTGTATATCATCACTATATAGAGCTGTATAATCACTATCATGTGTGCACTGTATGTCATCACTATATAGAGCTGTATAATCACTATCATGTGTACACTGTATATCATCACTATATAGACCGGTATAATCACTATATAGAGCTGTATAATCACTATCATGTGTACACTGTATATCATCACTATATAGAGCTGTATAATCACTATCATGTGTACACTGTATATCATCACTATATAGAGCTGTATAATCACTATCATGTGTACACTGTATATCATCACTATATAGAGCTGTATAATCACTATCATGTGTGCACTGTATATCATCACTATATAGAGCTGTATAATCACTATCATGTGTACGCTGTATATCATCACTATATAGACCTGTATAATCACTATCATGTGTACACTGTATACCATCACTATATAGACCTGTATAATCACTATCATGTGTGCACTGTATATCATCACTATATAGAGCCGTATAATCACTATCATGTGTACACTGTATATCATCACTATATAGACCTGTATAATCACTATCATGTGTACACTGTATATCATCACTATATAGACCTGTATAATCACTATCATGTGTACACTGTATATCATCACTATATAGAACTGTATAATCACTATCATGTGTACACTGTATATCATCACTATATAGAGCTGTATAATTACTATCATGTGTACACTGTATATCATCACTATATAGAGCTGTATAATCACTATCATGTGTACACCGTATATCATCACTGTATAGAGCTGTATAACCACTATCATGTGTACCCTGTATATCATCACTATATAGAGCTGTATAATCACTATCATGTGTACCCTGTATATCATCACTATATAGACCTGTATAATCACTATCATGTGTACACTGTATACCATCACTATATAGACCTGTATAATCAGTATCATGTGTGCACTGTATATCATCACTATATAGACCTGTATAATCACTATCATGTGTACACTGTATATCATCACTATATAGACCTGTATAATCACTGTCATGTGTACACTGTATATCATCACTATATAGACCTGTATAATCACTATCATGTGTACACTGTATATCATCACTATATAGACCTGTATAATCACTATCATGTGTACACTGTATATCATCACTATATAGAGCTGTATAATCACTATCATGTGTGCACTGTATATCATTGCTATATAGACCTGTATAATCACTATCATGTGTACACTGTATATCATCACTATATAGACCTGTATAATCACTATCATGTGTACACTGTATATCATCACTATATAGAGCTGTATAATCACTATCATGTGTACACTGTATATCATCACTATATAGAGCTGTATAATCACTATCATGTGTACACTGTATATCATCACTATATAGACCTGTATAATCACTATCATGTGTACACCGTATAACATCATTATATAGAGCTGTATAATCACTATCATGTGTACACAGTATATCATCACTATATAGAGCTGTATAATCACTATCATGTGTACACTGTATATCATCACTATATAGACCTGTATAATCACTATCATGTGTACACTGTATATCATCACTATATAGACCTGTATAATCACTATCATGTGTACACTGTATACCATCACTATATAGACCTGTATAATCACTATCATGTGTACACTGTATATTATCACTATATAGAGCTGTATAATCACTATCATGTGTACACTGTATATCATCACTATATAGAGCTGTATAATCACTATCATGTGTACACTGTATATCATCACTATATAGAGCTGTATAATAACTATCATGTATGCACTGTATATCATCACTATATAGAGCTGTATAATCACTATCATGTGTACATTGTATATCATCACTATATAGAGCTGTATAATCACTATCATGTGTACACTGTATATCATCACTATATAGAGCTGTATAATCACAATCATGTGTACACTGTATATCATCACTGTATAGACCTGTATAATCACTATCATGTGTACACTGTATATCATCACTATATAGACCTGTATAATCACTATCATGTGTGCACTGTATATCATCACTATATAGACCTGTATAATCACTATCATGTGTACACTGTATACCATCACTATATAGACCGGTATAATCACTATATAGAGCTGTATAATCACTATCATGTGTACACTGTATATCATCACTATATAGAGCTGTATAATCACTATCATGTGTACACTGTATAATCATCACTATATAGAGCTGTATAATCACTATCATGTGTACACTGTATATCATCACTATATAGAGCTGTATAATCACTATCATGTGTAGACTGTATATCATCACTATATAGAGCTGTATAATCACTATCATGTGTACACTGTATATCATCACTATATAGACCTGTATAATCACTATCATGTGTACACTGTATATCATCACTATATAGAGCTGTATAATCACTATCATGTGTACACTGTATATCATCACTATATAGAGCTGTATAATCACTATCATGTGTAGACTGTATATCATCACTATATAGAGCTGTATAATCACTATCATGTGTGCACTGTATATCATCACTATATAGACCTGTATAATCACTATCATGTGTACACTGTATACCATCACTATATAGACCTGTATAATCACTGTCATGTGTGCACTGTATATCATCACTATATAGACCTGTATAATCACTATCATGTGTACACTGTATATCATCACTATATAGACCTGTATAATCACTGTCATGTGTACACTGTATATCATCACTATATAGACCTGTATAATCACTATCATGTGTACACTGTATATCATCACTATATAGACCTGTATAATCACTATCATGTGTACACTGTATATCATCACTATATAGAGCTGTATAATCACTATCATGTGTGCACTGTATATCATTACTATATAGACCTGTATAATCCACTATCATGTGTACACTGTATATCATCACTATATAGACCTGTATAATCACTATCATGTGTACACTGTATATCATCACTATATAGAGCTGTATAATCACTATCATGTGTACACTGTATATCATCACTATATAGAGCTGTATAATCACTATCATGTGTACACTGTATATCATCACTATATAGACCTGTATAATCACTATCATGTGTACACCGTATAACATCATTATATAGAGCTGTATAATCACTATCATGTGTACACAGTATATCATCACTATATAGAGCTGTATAATCACTATCATGTGTACACTGTATATCATCACTATATAGACCTGTATAATCACTATCATGTGTACACTGTATATCATCACTATATAGACCTGTATAATCACTATCATGTGTACACTGTATACCATCACTATATAGACCTGTATAATCACTATCATGTGTACACTGTATATTATCACTATATAGAGCTGTATAATCACTATCATGTGTACACTGTATATCATCACTATATAGAGCTGTATAATCACTATCATGTGTACACTGTATATCATCACTATATAGAGCTGTATAATAACTATCATGTGTGCACTGTATATCATCACTATATAGACCTGTATAATCACTATCATGTGTGCACTGTATATCATCACTATATAGAGCTGTATAATCACTATCATGTGTACACTGTATACCATCACTATATAGAGCTGTATAATCACTATCATGTGTGCACTGTATATCATCACTATATAGAGCTGTATAATCACTATCATGTGTACACTGTATATCATCACTATATAGAGCTGTATAATCACTATCATGTGTACACTGTATATCATCACTATATAGACCTGTATAATCACTATCATGTGTACACTGTATATCATCACTATATAGAGCTGTATAATAACTATCATGTATGCACTGTATATCATCACTATATAGAGCTGTATAATCACTATCATGTGTACACTGTATATCATCACTATATAGAGCTGTATAATCACTATCATGTGTACACTGTATATCATCACTATATAGAGCTGTATAATCACAATCATGTGTACACTGTATATCATCACTGTATAGACCTGTATAATCACTATCATGTGTACACTGTATATCATCACTATATAGACCTGTATAATCACTATTATGTGTGCACTGTATATCATCACTATATAGACCTGTATAATCACTATCATGTGTACACTGTATACCATCACTATATAGACCGGTATAATCACTATTTAGAGCTGTATAATCACTATCATGTGTACACTGTATATCATCACTATATAGAGCTGTATAATCACTATCATGTGTACACTGTATATCATCACTATATAGAGCTGTATAATCACTATCATGTGTACACTGTATATCATCACTATATAGAGCTGTATAATCACTATCATGTGTAGACTGTATATCATCACTATATAGAGCTGTATAATCACTATCATGTGTACACTGTATATCATCACTATATAGACCTGTATAATCACTATCATGTGTACACTGTATATCATCACTATATAGAGCTGTATAATCACTATCATGTGTGCACTGTATATCATCACTATATAGAGCTGTATAATCACTATCATGTGTACACTGTATATCATCACTATATAGAGCTGTATAATCACTATCATGTGTGCACTGTATATCATCACTATATAGACCTGTATAATCACTATCATGTGTACACTGTATACCATCACTATATAGACCTGTATAATCACTATCATGTGTACACTGTATATTATCACTATATAGACCTGTATAATCACTATCATGTGTGCACTGTATATCATCACTATATAGAGCTGTATAATCACTATCATGTGTACACTATATACCATCACTATATAGAGCTGTATAATCACTATCATGTGTACACTGTATATCATCACTATATAGAGCTGTATAATCACTATCATGTGTACACTGTATATCATCACTATATAGAGCTGTATAATCACTATCATGTGTACACTGTATATCATCACTATATAGAGCTGTATAATCACTATCATGTGTGCACTGTATATCATCACTATATAGACCTGTATAATCACTATCATGTGTACACTGTATATCATCACTATATAGAGCTGTATAATCACTATCATGTGTGCACTGTATGTCATCACTATATAGAGCTGTATAATCACTATCATGTGTACACTGTATATCATCACTATATAGACCGGTATAATCACTATATAGAGCTGTATAATCACTATCATGTGTACACTGTATATCATCACTATATAGAGCTGTATAATCACTATCATGTGTACACTGTATATCATCACTATATAGAGCTGTATAATCACTATCATGTGTACACTGTATATCATCACTATATAGACCTGTATAATCACTATCATGTGTACACTGTATATCATCACTATATAGACCTGTATAATCACTATCATGTGTACACTGTATATCATCACTATATAGAGCTGTATAATCACTATCATGTGTACACTGTATATCATCACTATATAGAGCTGTATAATCACTATCATGTGTACACTGTATATCATCACTATATAGAGCTGTATAATCACTATCATGTGTGCACTGTATATCATCACTATATAGAGCTGTATAATCACTATCATGTGTACACTGTATATCATCACTATATAGAGCTGTATAATCACTATCATGTGTACACTGTATATCATCACTATATAGAGCTGTATAATCACTATCATGTGTGCACTGTATATCATCACCATATAGAGCTGTATAATCACTATCATGTGTACACTGTATATCATCACTATATAGAGCTGTATAATCACTATCATGTGTACGCTGTATATCATCACTATATAGACCTGTATAATCACTATCATGTGTACACTGTATATCATCACTATATAGACCTGTATAATCACTATCATGTGTACACTGTATATCATCACCATATAGACCTGTATAATCACTATCATGTGTACACTGTATATCATCACTATATAGACCTGTATAATTACTATCATGAGTACACTGTATATCATCACTATATAGACCTGTATAATCACTATCATGTGTACACTGTATATCATCACTATATAGACCTGATATAATCACTATCATGTGTACACTGTATATCATCACTATATAGACCTGTATAATCACTATCATGTGTGCACTGTATATCATCACTATATAGAGCTGTATAATCACTATCATGTGTACACTGTAAATCATCACTATATAGACCTGTATAATCACTATCATGTGTACACTGTATATCATCACTATATAGACCTTTATAATCACTATATAGAGCTGTATAATCACTATCATGTGTACACTGTATATCATCACTGTATAGAGCTGTATAATCACTATCATGTGTACACTGTATATCATCACTATATAGAGCTGTATAATCACGATCATGTGTGCACTGTATATCATCACTATATAGAGCTGTATAATCACTATCATGTGTGCACTGTATATCATCACTATATAGAGCTGTATAATCACTATCATGTGTACACTGTATATCATCACTATATAGAGCTGTATAATCACTATCATGTGTACACTGTATATCATCACTATATAGAGCTGTATAATCACTATCATGTGTGCACTGTATATCATTACTATATAGAGCTGTATAATCACTATCATGTGTACACTGTATATCATCACTATATAGAGCTGTATAATCACTATCATGTGTGCACTGTATATCATCACTATATAGACCGGTGTAATCACTATCATGTGTGCACTGTATATTATCACTATATAGACCTGTATAATCACTATCATGTGTACACTGTATATCATCACTATATAGAGCTGTATAATCACTATCATGTGTACACTGTATATCATCACTATATAGAGCTGTATAATCACTATCATGTGTGCACTGTATATCATCACTATATAGACCGGTGTAATCACTATCATGTGTGCACTGTATATTATCACTATATAGACCTGTATAATCACTATCATGTGTACACTGTATATCATCACTATATAGAGCTGTATAATCACTATCATGTGTGCACTGTATATCATCACTATATAGACCTGTATAATCACTATCATGTGTGCACTGTATATCATCACTATATAGAGCTGTATAATCACTATCATGTGTGCACTGTATATCATCACTATATAGAGCTGTATAATCACTATCATGTGTACACTGTATATCATCACTATATAGACCTGTATAATCACTATCATGTATACACTGTATATCATCACTATATAGACCTGTATAATCACTGTCATGTGTATACTGTATATCATCACTATATAGACCTGTATAATCACTATCATGTGTGCACTGTATATCATCACTATATAGAGCTGTATAATCACGATCATGTGTGCACTGTATATCATCACTATATAGAGCTGTATAATCACTATCATGTGTGCACTGTATATCATTACTATATAGACCTGTATAATCACTATCATGTGTACACTGTATATCATCACTATATAGACCTGTATAATCACTATCATGTATACACTGTATATCATCACTATATAGACCTGTATAATCACTGTCATGTGTATACTGTATATCATCACTATATAGACCTGTATAATCACTATCATGTGTACACTGTATATCATCACTATATAGAGCTGTATAATCACTATCATGTGTATGCTGTATATCATCACTATATAGACCTGTATAATCACTATCATGTGTACACTGTATATCATCACTATATAGAGCTGTATAATCACTATCATGTGTACACTGTATACCATCACTATATAGACCTGTATAATCACTATCATGTGTGCACTGTATATCATCACTATATAGAGCTGTATAATCACTATCATGTGTACACTGTATATCATCACTATATAGACCTGTATAATCACTATCATGTGTACACTGTATATCATCACTATATAGACCTGTATAATCACTATCATGTGTACACTGTATATCATCACTATATAGAACTGTATAATCACTATCATGTGTGCACTGTATATCATCACTATATAGAGCTGTATAATCACTATCATGTGTACACTGTATATCATCACTATATAGAGCTGTATAATCACTATCATGTGTGCACTGTATATCATCCCTATATAGACCTGTATAATCACTATCATGTGTACACTGTATATCATCACTATATAGAGCTGTATAATCACTATCATGTGTGCACTGTATGTCATCACTATATAGAGCTGTATAATCACTATCATGTGTACACTGTATATCATCACTATATAGACCGGTATAATCACTATATAGAGCTGTATAATCACTATCATGTGTACACTGTATATCATCACTATATAGAGCTGTATAATCACTATCATGTGTACACTGTATATCATCACTATATAGAGCTGTATAATCACTATCATGTGTACACTGTATATCATCACTATATAGAGCTGTATAATCACTATCATGTGTGCACTGTATATCATCACTATATAGAGCTGTATAATCACTATCATGTGTACGCTGTATATCATCACTATATAGACCTGTATAATCACTATCATGTGTATACTGTATACCATCACTATATAGACTGTATAATCACTATCATGTGTGCACTGTATATCATCACTATATAGAGCTGTATAATCACTATCATGTGTACACTGTATATCATCACTATATAGACCTGTATAATCACTATCATGTGTACACTGTATATCATCACTATATAGACCTGTATAATCACTATCATGTGTACACTGTATATCATCACTATATAGAACTGTATAATCACTATCATGTGTACACTGTATATCATCACTATATAGAGCTGTATAATTACTATCATGTGTACACTGTATATCATCACTATATAGAGCTGTATAATCACTATCATGTGTACACCGTATATCATCACTGTATAGAGCTGTATAACCACTATCATGTGTACCCTGTATATCATCACTATATAGAGCTGTATAATCACTATCATGTGTACCCTGTATATCATCACTATATAGACCTGTATAATCACTATCATGTGTACACTGTATACCATCACTATATAGACCTGTATAATCAGTATCATGTGTGCACTGTATATCATCACTATATAGACCTGTATAATCACTATCATGTGTACACTGTATATCATCACTATATAGACCTGTATAATCACTGTCATGTGTACACTGTATATCATCACTATATAGACCTGTATAATCACTATCATGTGTACACTGTATATCATCACTCTATAGACCTGTATAATCACTATCATGTGTACACTGTATATCATCACTATATAGACCTGTATAATCACTATCATGTGTACACTGTATATCATCACTATATAGAGCTGTATAATCACTATCATGTGTACACTGTATATCATCACTATATAGACCTGTATAATCACTATCATGTGTACACTGTATATCATCACTATATAGAGCTGTATAATCACTATCATGTGTGCACTGTATATCATTACTATATAGACCTGTATAATCACTATCATGTGTACACTGTATATCATCACTATATAGACCTGTATAATCACTATCATGTGTACACTGTATATCATCACTATATAGAGCTGTATAATCACTATCATGTGTACACTGTATATCATCACTATATAGAGCTGTATAATCACTATCATGTGTACACTGTATATCATCACTATATAGACCTGTATAATCACTATCATGTGTACACCGTATAACATCATTATATAGAGCTGTATAATCACTATCATGTGTACACAGTATATCATCACTATATAGAGCTGTATAATCACTATCATGTGTACACTGTATATCATCACTATATAGACCTGTATAATTACTATCATGTGTACACTGTATATCATCACTATATAGACCTGTATAATCACTATCATGTGTACACTGTATACCATCACTATATAGACCTGTATAATCACTATCATGTGTACACTGTATATTATCACTATATAGAGCTGTATAATCACTATCATGTGTACACTGTATATCATCACTATATAGAGCTGTATAATCCACTATCATGTGTACACTGTATATCATCACTATATAGAGCTGTATAATAACTATCATGTGTGCACTGTATATCATCACTATATAGACCTGTATAATCACTATCATGTGTGCACTGTATATCATCACTATATAGACCTGTATAATCACTATCATGTGTACACTGTATATCATCACTATATAGACCTGTATAATCACTATCATGTGTGCACTGTATATCATCACTATATAGACCCTGTATAATCACTATCATGTGTACACTGTATACCATCACTATATAGACCGGTATAATCACTATTTAGAGCTGTATAATCACTATCATGTGTACACTGTATATCATCACTATATAGAGCTGTATAATCACTATCATGTGTACACTGTATATCATCACTATATAGAGCTGTATAATCACTATCATGTGTACACTGTATATCATCACTATATAGAGCTGTATAATCACTATCATGTGTAGACTGTATATCATCACTATATAGAGCTGTATAATCACTATCATGTGTACACTGTATATCATCACTATATAGACCTGTATAATCACTATCATGTGTACACTGTATATCATCACTATATAGAGCTGTATAATCACTATCATGTGTGCACTGTATATCATCACTATATAGACCTGTATAATCACTATCATGTGTACACTGTATACCATCACTATATAGACCTGTATAATCACTATCATGTGTACACTGTATATTATCACTATATAGACCTGTATAATCACTATCATGTGTACACTGTATATCATCACTATATAGAGCTGTATAATCACTATCATGTGTACACTATATACCATCACTATATAGAGCTGTATAATCACTATCATGTGTACACTGTATATCATCACTATATAGAGCTGTATAATCACTATCATGTGTGCACTGTATATCATCACTATATAGAGCTGTATAATCACTATCATGTGTACACTATATACCATCACTATATAGAGCTGTATAATCACTATCATGTGTACACTGTATATCATCACTATATAGAGCTGTATAATCACTATCATGTGTACACTGTATATCATCACTATATAGAGCTGTATAATCACTATCATGTGTACACTGTATATCATCACTATATAGAGCTGTATAATCACTATCATGTGTGCACTGTATATCATCACTATATAGACCTGTATAATCACTATCATGTGTACACTGTATATCATCACTATATAGAGCTGTATAATCACTATCATGTGTGCACTGTATGTCATCCCTATATAGAGCTGTATAATCACTATCATGTGTACACTGTATATCATCACTATATAGACCGGTATAATCACTATATAGAGCTGTATAATCACTATCATGTGTACACTGTATATCATCACTATATAGAGCTGTATAATCACTATCATGTGTACACTGTATATCATCACTATATAGAGCTGTATAATCACTATAATGTGTACACTGTATATCATCACTATATAGAGCTGTATAATCACTATCATGTGTGCACTGTATATCATCACTATATAGAGCTGTTATATTTTTTATTTTTTATTTTTTTTTTTTTTTTAATTTTAGTTTCCTAATTATTTTTTTTATTTTTTTTATTTATTTTTTTATTTTTTTATTTTTTTTTTTTTTTATTTTTTTTTTTTTATAATTTTTTTTATATAATCACTATCATGTGTACACTGTATATCATCACTATATAGAGCTGTATAATCACTATCATGTGTACACTGTATATCATCACTATATAGAGCTGTATAATCACTATCATGTGTGCACTGTATATCATCACCATATAGAGCTGTATAATCACTATCATGTGTACACTGTATATCATCACTATATAGAGCTGTATAATCACTATCATGTGTACGCTGTATATCATCACTATATAGACCTGTATAATCACTATCATGTGTACACTGTATATCATCACTATATAGACCTGTATAATCACTATCATGTGTACACTGTATATCATCACCATATAGACCTGTATAATCACTATCATGTGTACACTGTATATCATCACTATATAGACCTGTATAATCACTATCATGTGTACACTGTATATCATCACTATATAGACCTGTATAATCACTATCATGAGTACACTGTATATCATCACTATATAGACCTGTATAATCACTATCATGTGTACACTGTATATCATCGCTATATAGAGCTGTATAATCACTATCATGTGTGCACTGTATATCATCACTATATAGACCTGTATAATCACTATCATGTGTACACTGTATATCATCACCATATAGACCTGTATAATCACTATCATGTGTACACTGTATATCATCACTATATAGACCTGTATAATTACTATCATGAGTACACTGTATATCATCACTATATAGACCTGTATAATCACTATCATGTGTACACTGTATATCATCACTATATAGACCTGTATAATTACTATCATGAGTACACTGTATATCATCACTATATAGACCTGTATAATCACTATCATGTGTACACTGTATATCATCACTATATAGACCTGTATAATCACTATCATGTGTGCACTGTATATCATCACTATATAGAGCTGTATAATCACTATCATGTGTACACTGTAAATCATCACTATATAGAGCTGTATAATCACTATCATGTGTACACTGTATATCATCACTATATAGACCTTTATAATCACTATATAGAGCTGTATAATCACTATCATGTGTACACTGTATATCATCACTGTATAGAGCTGTATAATCACTATCATGTGTACACTGTATATCATCACTATATAGAGCTGTATAATCACGATCATGTGTGCACTGTATATCATCACTATATAGAACTGTATAATCACTATCATGTGTACACTGTATATCATCACTATATAGAGCTGTATAATTACTATCATGTGTACACTGTATATCATCACTCTATAGAGCTGTATAATCACTATCATGTGTACACCGTATATCATCACTGTATAGAGCTGTATAACCACTATCATGTGTACCCTGTATATCATCACTATATAGAGCTGTATAATCACTATCATGTGTACCCTGTATATCATCACTATATAGACCTGTATAATCACTATCATGTGTACACTGTATACCATCACTATATAGACCTGTATAATCAGTATCATGTGTGCACTGTATATCATCACTATATAGACCTGTATAATCACTATCATGTGTACACTGTATATCATCACTATATAGACCTGTATAATCACTATCATGTGTACACTGTATATCATCACTATATAGACCTGTATAATCACTATCATGTGTACACTGTATATCATCACTATATAGAGCTGTATAATCACTATCATGTGTGCACTGTATATCATTACTATATAGACCTGTATAATCACTATCATGTGTACACTGTATACCATCACTATATAGACCTGTATAATCACTATCATGTGTACACTGTATATTATCACTATATAGAGCTGTATAATCACTATCATGTGTACACTGTATATCATCACTATATAGAGCTGTATAATCACTATCATGTGTACACTGTATATCATCACTATATAGAGCTGTATAATAACTATCATGTGTGCACTGTATATCATCACTAAATAGACCTGTATAATCACTATCATGTGTGCACTGTATATCATCACTATATAGAGCTGTATAATCACTATCACGTGTACACTGTATACCATCACTATATAGAGCTGTATAATCACTATCATGTGTGCACTGTATATCATCACTATATAGAGCTGTATAATCACTATCATGTGTACACTGTATATCATCACTATATAGAGCTGTATAATCACTATCATGTGTACACTGTATATCATCACTATATAGACCTGTATAATCACTATCATGTGTACACTGTATATCATCACTATATAGAGCTGTATAATAACTATCATGTATGCACTGTATATCATCACTATATAGAGCTGCATAATCACTATCATGTGTACACTGTATATCATCACTATATAGAGCTGTATAATCACTATCATGTGTACACTGTATATCATCACTATATAGAGCTGTATAATCACAATCATGTGTACACTGTATATCATCACTGTATAGACCTGTATAATCACTATCATGTGTACACTGTATATCATCACTGTATAGACCTGTATAATCACTATCATGTGTACACTGTATATCATCACTATATAGACCTGTATAATCACTATCATGTGTGCACTGTATATCATCACTATATAGACCTGTATAATCACTATCATGTGTACACTGTATACCATCACTATATAGACCGGTATAATCACTATTTAGAGCTGTATAATCACTATCATGTGTACACTGTATATCATCACTATATAGAGCTGTATAATCACTATCATGTGTACACTGTATATCATCACTATATAGAGCTGTATAATCACTATCATGTGTACACTGTATATCATCACTATATAGAGCTGTATAATCACTATCATGTGTAGACTGTGTATCATCACTATATAGAGCTGTATAATCACTATCATGTGTACACTGTATACCATCACTATATAGACCTGTATAATCACTATCATGTGTACAATGTATATCATCACTATATAGAGCTGTATAATCACTATCATGTGTACACTGTATATCATCACTATATAGAGCTGTATAATCACTATCATGTGTACACTGTATATCATCACTATATAGAGCTGTATAATCACTATCATGTGTACACTGTATATCATCACTATATAGACCTGTATAATCACTGTCATGTGTACACTGTATATCATCACTATATAGAGCTGTATTATCACTATCATGTGTGCACTGTATATCATCACTATATAGAGCTGTATAATCACTATCATGTGTGCACTGTATATCATCACTATATAGACCTGTATAATCACTATCATGTGTACACTGTATACCATCACTATATAGACCTGTATAATCACTATCATGTGTACACTGTATATCATCACTATATAGAGCTGTATAATCACTATCATGTGTACACTGTATATCATCACTATATAGACCTGTATAATCACTATCATGTGTACACTGTATATCATCACTATATAGAGCTGTATAATCACTATCATGTGTACACTGTATATCATCACTATATAGAGCTGTATAATCACTATCATGTGTACACTGTATATCATCACCATATAGACCTGTATAATCACTATCATGTGTACACTGTATATCATCACTATATAGAGCTGTATAATCACTATCATGTGTACACTGTATATCATCACTATATAGAGCTGTATAATCACTATCATGTATACACTGTATATCATCACTATATAGACCTGTATAATCACTATCATGTGTACACTGTATATCATCACTATATAGAGCTGTATAATCACTATAATGTGTGCACTGTATATCATCACCATATAGAGCTGTATAATCACTATCATGTGTACACTGTATATTATCACTATATAGACCTGTATAATCACTATCATGTGTACACTGTATATCATCACTATATAGAGCTGTATAATCACTATCATGTGTACACTATATACCATCA